>NC_037676.1:88278319-88389849 GCF_003255815.1 Theropithecus gelada
TTCCTTCCTTCCTTCCTTCCTTCCTTCCCTCCCTCCCTCCCTCCCTCTCTCCCTCCCTCCTTGCCGGCTTTCTTCCTTTTGAGTCAAAGTCTCACTCTGTCACCCAGGCTGGAGTGCAATGAAGCAATCTCAGTTCACTGCAACTTCCACCTTCCGGGTTCAAGCAATTGTCCTGCGCCAGCCTCCCGAGTTGCTGGGATTACAGGCACCTGCCACTACACCTGGCTAATTTTTAAATTTTTAGTAGAGATGAGGTTTCACCATGTTGGCCAGTCTGATCTCTTTGGCCAGGCTGGTCTCAAACTCCTGACCTCGTGATCTGCCCACCTTGGCCTCCCAAAGTGCTGGGATTGTAGGTGTGAGCCACCACATCCAGCCTCCTTTCTTTTAGAATATAAATATTCATTTAACTATTCTATTACTCCAAGCAACTGTTAAGTAAAACAAACCTAATTCCCAAAAGATGTGTAGGTTGTTGGTTGCCATGGAGCTGTTGTAATTTGTAAAGACATTAATTTAAAAAAATCTTTAAGACTTTTTTTTTTAACATCTTGTCTGGTATGCCATAAGCAGTGAGTTTATCTCAACACTAGTTGAAAATTAGCAGATTCAAAATAGCCAGAAGAAAAAATTGAGAAATTGAGAACTTAGAAAGCTCTACATGTTAACTCTATGATTGGTTGTAGATTTTTAACTAGCTTGGAGAGTTTGAATAATGACCATTGAGCTCTGAATTTTCCTTGACATAAAGGAAGTTTGCTCATTAGTTTAAAAATGTGCATGAGAACAGACCATCATATGTAGCCAGCTGGAGTCTCAGAAAACCTGGCATGCCTTAATGTTTGAGAATCTCACTTTCTTTCTTATTAATCTCTCAAGAGCAAAGAAAATCCTATAAATCCTGCCAGAGAATGTCAGGAATTTCGACTAGTGTTTCAGGTATTGGCTTTCTAAATTAGTCATTCTGTGTCCACCATTTAGGATGCTTATTTTTGCTCACAGAAGCTTTTCAGAAATAAGCTAGGGCAAAGAAGAGCCAAGTTACTTATAGGCATGTGTAACTAAACCTAAATCAGAGTGTTCACAAAAACTTCAACCCATGTATGCAGACCAAACGAAACATTAAACTAGGTATCCAGAACCAATGTGAATTCACCAGAAAAGTCATGCCCAAGAAACAATGCAAATTCTATAAAAACTAGAGTAATCTTTTAAAGTGTTTGTAAAACAAACAAACGCCCAAAACTTCCATAGTTTTAAGAGGGATGCAAGTTCCTTTATTGAAGCCTGCCTTAGAACCAAACCAAATCCTGAATAAAGTCAAAAAGCCTCTATCAAAAAGAGACTCAGCCTAAGAGAAGATTCACCAGGTCAGAAAAGACAAGGCATGCAAGTGATGAGCTCAGAGAATTCAAGTGAAAACTGCACACCAGTTCCAAGAATCGCAGATTCCTTCTAAAATTCTTTTGCTTCAGGTCCTGCTTCTGGACACATTTATGTCAACCTAAATAACAAACAGAGAGATGCTCTTTGAAAGAAAACATTTATTCAGGAATAGAACACTGTAACTATTCAGAAATAGGACACACACTGTATGTGTGCCATAGTAAACTGTGTGAGTATTCAGGGAGGTAAAGGAAGACAAAGGTTTTTAAAAGAAAAATGAGGAAGATTACATGATTATTGCAAGATAATTATCTTTGCTACAAGGATCAATAACAAGGTTGGACAGGCAGTTGCTGGGCATATGTCTTGCAGAAGTTTTTTTTTGTGCAAAATTGCAATGGCCTTTGTGCAAGGTTGTGGTTTTTGCAGAGTCATATGTGATCATTCTTATTATAAGTCATTTATGCATAAGAACTCTCCTTTCATGACCTTCTTTAGCTCTATTTTTTTTTCACGCAAGTGACTCCATTTTGATTCTAACAATTCTGACAACTTAAATTCAACTAGTTGTAAATGTTAGTCACATTTATAAAATACATTCACAGCAAAGCTAGACCAGTGTCTGACCATACTAGTGGGCCCCATATCCCAGCCATGTTGACACATAAAATTAACAGTCACAGCATGTGAAAACTGAATGGTGCTTCCATGTAATCAGAAACAAAACAAGTGACCAGTGAGATCATTGTGGCTATGAAAAGGGTGCCTTCACATACTTCAATGTATACATAAATCACTGCAGATTTTGTTTAAATACAAATTCTAACCCAGTAGGTCTGGGATGGGGTCTGGGATCCTGCATTTCTAACAAGTTCCTAGGTGATGCTCATGCTGCTCATCTGTGTCTGAGTAACAAGACCTCCGAAGACCTGCCTGAGAGAAGTAGATGATCAAAAAGACAAGGCAGGCTTAATAAATGGCTGAAACTGGGGCACAAGACAAGCAGGAGGCTCTGAAATTACGATGTTCAAATTTGAGGTGAGCCAGAAAAGATGTAACCATTGCAGCAACTTCTGCAAAGCAATAGCATAAAACCTCAGGACTCTCTGCTGAAATAATTGGCTTCTTCTGGGAAACGACAGAGTTTGAGAGTCCCAGTGACTAGTAGGCAGAGACCCGTATGAAATATCAGAAGAGTACTGAGCATATTAACCTCAAAACAATGTAATGGGAAAGCACTAGCTGTGTTTCTGACATCTCCGGAGAAATGAAGGGGCTGTGATTAAATGAGATCACATTGGTGTTCCCATGTAGTAATTAGTTACATAAGTATCTCTAAGTCAGTGGCTCTCAAACTTTTCTACCAAAATGCCCATAATAGCAGAGGAGAGCTAAAAATGTATTCCCAAGAGCCTGTCTTAACAAAGTCCACAGCCCTTTAAAGCTGCACATTTTCACTCTTAAAGGCCTATAAATGTTGTATTTTATATTATTTAGAGTTCCCCAGAGAGACAGAATCAATGAGGTAGATATGTAGATATAGCTATTTGAGAGAGGATTTATTAAGAGAATTGGCTGATGGGATTATGGAGGCTGAGAATTCCCATGGCAGGCCAGCTGCAAACTGGAGATCCTGGGATACTGGTAGGATGGCTCAGTCTAAGTTCAAAAGCCTCAGAACCAGGGAAGCAGATGATGTAATTTTCAGTCCAAGGCCAATGGCCTGAGAACCCCGGGGGCGGCTGGCATGTCTTAGAGTCAAAAGGCCAGAGAGCTTGGAATGCCTATGTCTAAGGGCAGGAGAAGAACACTCCAGCTCCAGGAGGGCGGGGGGTGGGGAGGGAGGGGAGAGAGAGAGAGACTCACATTTTCTTTATCTTCTGTTCTATCCAGGCTCCCAGCTGATTGGATGGTGCCTGCTGACACTGAGGGCAAATCTGCCCCACACGGTTCACTGAGTCATGCCAATCTCCTCTGGAAACACCCTCACAGACACACCCAGAAGTGATGCTTGTCCAGCTCTCTAGATATTCCTTAACCTAGTCAAGTTTACACCAAAAATTAGCCATCATGTATTCCATTCCATAAAATATCTGAGTTTGTCTTAGTATAAAACTATTTTATATTATTTGCAATCAGATAAAGAGACCTTCCAGCAAACAGGACTCAGGCCTTCTTATCCTCCTGGTACACATCATATACCACCTAGGGGAACACTTCAGAACTTTGGTCACCTGCATATCGGTCATCTTCATCAGAGGCTGACAACTACTCCTGAGGGCAGAATCTGGCCCACCATATGGTTTTGTAAATAAAATTTTACTGGAGCACAGCCATACCTATGATGGCTGCTTTCGTACTACAGAGGCAGAGTTGAGTAGTTGCCACAGATACTGTAGAGTCACAAAACCAAAATTATTTACAGGAGGTTTTCAAATAACATCATTTCATTTAATGTCATGTTTGTTGATGAGAAAAGAATCGATTCCCAGCCAGGTGTAGATAATGGGAGTTTGCATGTTCTACCATTGTCTTCATGGGTTTTCTCTGGGCACTCTGGTTTCCTCCCACAACCCAAAGATGTGAATGTGAGACAAGTGTCTAAATTATCCCAGTAGGCGTGAGTGTGTGTGTGTGTGTGGGTGTGTGAGCGCCCCTGCCATGGGATAGCATCCTGTCCAGGGTGGGTTTCTGCCTTGCTCGCTGAGCTGCTGGGATAGGCTCCGGCCACCCTGACCCCGAATAAGCTGTTTGGAAAATGAATAAATAAATTAATTAATACAAATTATTACAGAGTAAAAATGTCATAAACTGTATGGTAATCATACAAATGCACAACAATAAAAGATGCAGTATGAAAGCACTCAGAGAGCCTGCTGTGTTGGTTTTTGTTTGTTTGTGAGTTGTGTGGTGGGAGGAGGTACTCCTTACAATTTTTGCTTTGCAAATATTTATTCTTTGATTTAACCCATGACTACTACAACTGCCATCACTCAATGATTCACCAAAAATTGGGTAAATAATTAACTCATTTGTTTTAATTAATCTTAAATGTATGTTTAGCTTATGTTTATTTCAATGTTTAATATTAGAAATGTTTTGGTTTTTTCTTTAGAAGTTTGGTGGTGTTTTTGTGACCAGAAATATGCAGGAGGAATTTAACTCTTGTTTAGATGAATTAGCCTATGGTAAGATTGGTTTCATTATATGTGGTTTCACTTAAAGTTGCGGTTTCCAAGAACCTATCTATCAACAACGGTAAAGTGAGGACTTATGTACTATTTGACTCTTCAAAGAAAAAGTCTGGCCACCCTGATCTAAATTATTGTGTTGCTTTTCCCTTAATAACTCATGTTACTGTTTTCCCAGATTTGTATGTAAAGAGTCCTTTCAGATGTTATAAATGAAGCAAGCCTGAATTAGTTAGATCCCACTGATTATTGGCTCAGATATTGATGTCTACGGAGTGAGCCAGATCTTCAATTAGACACACTCATTTAACTCAAGTAAAGCAAACGGGGCCAGTCCTATTGAAGTGAGCCAGCTCTTCCAACCTGAGCTGAACCCATGCCCCTGGACAGGGAGAGCCAAAGTTGTCTCATGTAAATGCAAATGCCTTCTTGTGTAAGCTATTCTGTAATGAATGATACAGGGGAAATTAGTGTTTAGACTGCCTAGTACTGATAATTATGGATTACAAGAAAAAAATTAAACAGAAAATAAGGAAAGTGAGCACGAGGAAATGCAGAAAGCATACATACTCAGGACAACTGGAGGAATTTAGTATCCTGGAACCTGACAGCCCAGAACAGTTCAGAGCAGAGCCAGCCAGGGCAGCATTCAAGCAAAGCTTTGAGACAGTGCTGAGAGTTTAATCCGGGATAAATGTGGCTGACAAATCCAAAGGACAGGCATTGGGCTAAAAATAGCATATAAGCCAAGGGAAAGGAAACCCAGATTTGAAACAGAGCAAGAGGAAGGATGACAGCCAAGCTAGGAAATATGAAGAGGATTACACCACAGAGAAAGGGAAACTAGCTTGCCTTTAATGGCTTTTAAGTCAGTGTTTGAAGTTTGGGCAATTTGAATCAGTCAGAAGAGATTGAAGTTGTTTAGAAGGGCCATCCATTCAAAAAATAGAGTTTCAGGGTGCTTCTGAAGTTATGTGTGTGTGTGTGTATGTGTGTGTGTATGTGTGTGTCTGTGTGTGTGTGTATACATACATACATATATATATATAAATATATATGTATATAGTTTTTTTTTCCTCTGAGTTTGAGGGCAAGACTTAAAGAACCACACAGAAAAAAATCTTTATTCCTCAGAAATTCTGGGGTGGTTAGTTCCAGGAATTGGGGATTGGAAAAGCCAAATGAAATTTTCAAGATAAAGCACTTTTCTTACAGCAGAAGTTGTAAACTTGTTCCTGAAAGGGCTTGACTTTAAGGAGTGGAAAGAGATTCATACCTGAGGAAATCTCAAAGATATTTTGCTTACAAGTGGTAAGTATTGTCTCTGTATTCATATTATATACGTGAAATCTGATTGGCTTTATATATTATCTATACCAGGAGTTTTTCACTTCTGGGTAAAATGCTCCAAATGGGTGTTCCTCCATTCCACCCCCTAAAAATAAAATAACTAGCTCAGTTACTGTTGTTGCTTATCTAGTGTTAACTAGAGGTACAGAGATAGAAAAGGACAGGAATTCTCTCAACAAGGAAACACATTGTTTCCTGTGTCTCTAACTGGTATCCCTGTTGTGTCATGAATGGCATCAACCTTAGGATAAAGATGACGTAGAAGATAGTTAAGTGGTGGGGCTAGAAGAATCTTAGCTCTTGCTGGCATCAGGAAATCACTGGTGTACTCGATGCTGGACCTTCAGTTATAAGACAGATAACATTTGTATTTTGCTTAGATCATTTTGAGTTGGAGTTTCCATTACTTGCTGCCAAAATCATACCGATGCATACTGATATGTGCCAGGTCCTCCTCCAGATGCTGAGGATACAATGGTAAAAATGAAATAGACAAGGGTTAATTGGAAGAGCAGCAAAGAAACCAGATAATTTTAGCAGAATAATTGATGATGGCTATTTGACCACCAAATTGGTGCCACTGTTGACTAACTGATTTGAATTTAAGGGAGGGGATGAATCCTGGGGATGCAATACTAAACCCATTGTAGGAGTTAAAGTTTCTAAAAACTGAATGGTTATTTACATGCTGACCATTGAGGAGATGTTATGGAGGGCTGGGAAACAAGGATTCTTCCATTAAGAAACCTCCTTTAAAGGGGACTCAGAAAGAGTATCCAAGAATATGAAGGAAAATCAGGAGAATATGGAATCAAGGAAGCCAAGAGAAGAGTATTTAAAGGAAGCCATGGTCAACTGTGCAAAGCAGCTTAGGAGTTAGGAAAGATGCAGGCTGTAAACTGTTAGACTGAAGCACAATAAGGTCAATGTGAACCTTGACAAAAGAAGTTTCGGTGTAGAGAGAAGGGTGGGTGTCAGACGGGAGGGAATTAAACAAGGAAAGGAGGGAAGGGCAGTGGAGTCAGGGATTATTTTTGCAAGCAACTTAGCTGGAAAGGGGGATAGAAAAATATAGAAGATTGTGCGTATTTGGGGAGGAGAGGGAGAATTTCAAAGTTCCACAGAAGATTCTGTTTGGCCCTCCTGATTGAGAACTTCTTATAAGGAGGAATAATCAGTTTCCTTTAGCCTTTATTACAGGCCCATATCGTACAATAGGTATTCGGAAAGGGCCTGTTTTAAAAGGTCCACCCTGTGAGTCACATAATGAACAATGAGAATTAGATAGGTAGGTTTGGATTTCCCAACAGTATACTTGATGTGTTGAGTTTGGCTATGAAGGGCTTTTAATTTCCTGTGTAAGATTGTTATTTTAATTACCTTTCTCAGGGAGTTGTGCTTACTTACTCTATGGTTTTGAATGGCATTCAGAACTTATTTGGTAAAACTTTGTTTGTTTTTAATTGCACATTTGTTTTTAATTCACTTCATATATATTATGAAGTGAAGTGAAGTGAAGTAAAGTGAAGTGAAAATCACTCTGGTCCTACCACACAGAGAAAACTTCTCTACACATTTCAGCGTGTTTCCTTTTAGTCTTTTTGCTGCATGTGTATTTGTCGGCACCTTCCATGTGTTTAGTACTTCCCTAGGTCTGGGCACCACTGGAAGCAGCCATGAAATGTGAGGCCTAGACCCTAATCTCCAAGAGCTGACGGTATATTTGAAAGGAAAATCATACAGAATGAGCTGCAAGGGGGAATCATGGCCAGGGCCAAGATTAAGGGGAGGCAAGCGAGGCCGCATCATGCAAGGGCAGGATCAAATTTTGGCTTTATTTTAAAATGTGTATTTTATTCATCCTGAAATTTTTTGTGCTAATTTGATTTTTAAAAAATATTCTATCAAAATATTATACATCTTAATTGCTGAGTTGTTTAGGGCCCCTTAAATTTTGTGCCCAAAGAGAATGCCTCACTGGCCTCACCTTAGTAACCCCCTGGCCAACAGCATGGGCCTTAGATTCAGACAGATGTAGGTTTGAACCCATCCCTCACACTTATTGGAGGTGTGACCTGAGCAAGTTACCTGCCCTCTGTAAGCTCAATATTTGTAAAGTGGAGCCAATTAAGTTAAGTAAGGTAATACAGGTAAAGTACTAATAAGCTTAAGGATATAACAGATGTTTAGTAAATAGAATATTATTTCAAAACAAAATGAGTGATTTAAATATTCACTATAAAATAGCACTGTTCAATAGAAATTGAATATAAACCAAGTGATTTTAAAAGCATCTATTTTTTTAAAAAAGTGAGTGAAATTTTAATATTATTAAACTCAATATATCTAAAACATTGTTTCAACATAAAAGCAATATAATAATTATTAATGGGGTATTTTACATTTTTTAATACTAAGTCTTAGACATTAGGTATGTATTTTATACTTACAGCACACCTCGATTTTGGCAAACCAAATTTCAAGTGCTCAGTAGCCACGTGTGTCTGGTGGCTGCCATATTGGCTAGCACACATATAGACCTTCTTGGAAGGTATTTGTAGACTAAAGTAATTGAGACAGAAATGTGGAAAAAGTAAGACGTTTTTAAACCTGATTAATAAGGAAAATTTGGAAACAGCACAACCTTCAAGTATAGGACAGTCTCTAATATCCTTTGAATAACTCTCTTTGAAATATGAAAGGCTATAATGGGTCAAAAGAAAACTTCAGCTGAATTAAATTTAACAGAGTTTAATTGAGCAAAGAATGATTCGCAGATGGGGGCAGCCTCCCCAGTCAGAGTAGGCTCAGAGGTTCCAGTGCAGCCACGTGGTGAAAGATTTATGGACAGAAAAAGAAAAGGGACATACAGAAAATGGAAGTGAGGTACAGAAACAGCTAGACTGGTTACAGCTGGGTGTTTGCCTTATTTAAACATGGTTTGAACAGTTGGCCACATTTGATTGGCCAAAACTTGGCGATTGGCACAAGAGTAGGCTACAGTCTGTTTATACCTCTACTTGTTATAGTTCACGATGTACAGAGAAACCTTTAAGCTGAACTTAAAATATGTAAGCAGGCAACTTTAGGCTAAACTTGATTTAACAGATTGCTTGGGAATACAATTAGGAAAAAAAAAGCCAGTAGGAAGAAAACATTACTCCCCCTTTAATTTCTACCAGTTTATCAAACGTTCTTTGCTTCTGCATTGTTCATTCTCTTATTCTATTTCCTTTGGATTCTAAGAACATCTTAATGTTATTTCTGAGCACATTAGCCATGGATTTGAAATATTTTGAGTTTTAATTCAGTCTGTTGCCTGGGCCAAAAATTGATGAGCATTTGAGAGCATAACAACCAGATATGTCACAGATATTTTAAAGGCTTGAAAAATTCAAACTTGAAAAAATAAAACTATAACTAAACTTAAAGTTGGCAAAGAATTATAAATTTTAAAGTGACTTGCTTAGAGTCTAACTCTTACTGGGAAGGTGAGAGTCTGTCTGCTTAATTCATTTTGTGTCAAGAAAATTAAAAAATCAACAACAAATTTCCCAAAGAATATGCACAACATCCTTGAGGATAGTATAAAATCAAAAACGTTTTAAAAGATATTAACTCCAAGTACCTTTGCTTCCTGGCCTCTGTCAGGAATCCTGGCCTCTCAATGGAATCTTTACCTTCTTTGCCACACACATGCCCCCTGTCGTTAGCAATGATTGCAGACGAGGTGCTACATGTGCAGCAAAAACCAGCCAGACCCATCAGCCCCAAGTTATTTTTCTAGCATGAAAGAAATTGCTGGTTTTTTGTGTGTGTTCATAGTTTATTTATAGCATTTAACATTTTACTTCAAGTCAAGACCTAATTTTAGAGTGCAAGAATTGACTGTTTTTGGTAATAGTAGGAATGAAATTTCTTTGATTAAGAGGTGCCTTCCTCATGATCTCTATATTTTTAAGGTAAATGCTGAGTCATTCATGATGCATTAAAAAAAAATCTTCCTTTTCTCAACCCTCCTTCCTGGATTGGAAGTGAATGTACCAAATTGTAGAAATCATTTTCTGGAAGTTTTCCAGGTCTGAGAATATGGGGAAAAGGTTTTTTTAAAATTCTGCAGCTTCACTGTTCTGTGTGTGTGCCTGTACCAGCAGTTTTGGTCTCACCTGAGAGTTTCTTAAGAAAGCAGAATTTCCTGTCTAATTGTACCTTTGTACATGCTGACCAGTCTCTCCCTATTTCCCTCTCCCTCTCCCTCACCCTCCCCAATCTCTGGCAACCGCTGTTCTATGAAATCAATTTTTTTGATTCCACAGATGAGTGAGAACATATTGTATTGTCTTTCTGTGTCTGGCTTATTTCACTTAACATTATATCTTCCAGGTTCATCCACATTCTGGTGTCCTATTGCACAATAGGGTTACTATAGTAACAATAATGTATTGAATATTTCAAAATAGTCAGAAGAAAGGATTTTGAAAGGTCTTACTACAAAGAAATGATACCATGTTTTGAGTCGATGGATATATTAATTATCCCAATTTGGTCATTGCAGAATATATACATGTGTGGAAATATCACATTGTACCCCATATATATGTACAATTGTGTGTCAAAACTTTTTAAAAATTTAAGAGAAAAACATTTTTAAAGAAAGTAGAATCCCAAACTCCAACCAAACCTACCAGATCAGAATCTGCATTTTAATAAGTTTCAGGAGATGATTCTTATGCACATTAAAGTATGAGAACTGATCTACAGAGTACAAAGGCTACCATAGTTTTGTTTAAATAATTGTTAAAACATCCACCATAAATTGTTTCATTACTATTAATTACAGTTTCTCAAATTAAAATTTAAAAGTTTCCATACTTAACCATTTAACTAAGATTTCCATTATATCATGCTGCCATTCAAAAGAATCTTTGACCTGAATATTCGTTTACAAAAATGTTCTTGTGTAATTTATAAGTATTCTTGTAATCTATACAGGTATTTGCATTCATTCTTATACAAGCACTTTGGGAATGAGATCCAGGCGTAGGTATTTTTTTAAAAGCTTCTCAGAGGAAGCTGGTGTGCAGCTAGGACAGAGGACTGCTGTTTTGTCTCCAGAATATCTGATCCACAGGCCTCAAGGTCTAATTACAGCTCTGGTTATTATAAGATGTGTAATCCCCCCAGTGGACTGATTCAGGTCAGGATTTCTTTCCTGCCTTTTCTTGCTCTCCTTGGTTTTTTAGTTCTTAGATATACCCTAAACAGTCATTCTTATAGCTCTGCCATGATTTCACTCATAAATCATTTCCTTTCACACTTCTGGTATCTTTCCAGCTTTTCAGAGTTTTTCTGGAATCCAGGAGCCTGAAAATAGTATCCCAGATGTGTCTACCTCCATTTTCCTTCCTCCTTTCTCTGTGATATTCTTCAGAGACAGCCCAAAATAGCACTGGCCTCCTCTTGCTGGGACTTCAGCATTCTCAGGCAGTTTTGCATTTTTAAAATTAAAAAAATCCAAAGTAGTTTTACTAAATTAGATATCCAGCCATTCAGATCACTGATTCATAGTTTACAAAGCCAGTGATTATATTTTAAAACTAGAGATACTGGTAGGATGATGGCCGAGCTCAGAATGCAGCGAGTTTCAGTTTACTGCTCCCCACTCTCGATGAAATGGCTGGCAAGCTGCTCAAGGCTGATTTCTGTGCTGGACCACAGAACAGATGACACTCCTATCCTGTTATGTTTGCTTTAGAAGCATTTTTAAATGCTCTTTGGATGAATAATATTAAAATCTCCCAAACCAAATAAAGGCATTACATAAAAGAAATAATAAATTAATACCTTAAAGACATATTCTGGCCAATTACTTTCCCATGTAATTTTAAAAACATGCATATTTCACAACTAGGGAGCCAATTTGGATTTGCGAATGTAGCTGTTAGAATGACCTAGTTATTATATTTCTATCTGCTTTATTTGGGGACTGTTTTGATAAGCCCTTAGGTAGTAAAAATACTTCTTTAAAAAGAAATAAAAACTGTTGTTTTCTATCTGCTGTCATGTGTCTAGAAAGCAAGAGTGCCGGATGCTGTTTTCTGTTTCAGGAACCACCCAGGTCTTTTTACCTTCTGGCTCAAGCTTCCCCTCCCTCTGGGTTCTGAACTGACAAGTCTCTGCAGCCTATAATCTACTTTTCCACTTGATCAGTCTACTAGTTTTATCTTTAGTAATTCACATCAGCATTGAGCCCTAAGACATGAAGACCTGTCAAGTTGGCCCAATGAGAAAATCAATTTAAATATGGGAGAGAACATTAAATGATTGCCTTGAGTTTTGAGTTCACCATAAAGAGAATTGAAAGTACTCAACATCTTGAGTTCATGCAGTTTTCCCTACCAATGTTTTGCCAGGCAAGGGACTCGAAATCAAGTAGGATATATTATGTGCCAGGAAATGTACTTTTCAGGAAAGTACTTTAAAGATAAAGATTAAAAGCACTTTATGGGGCCTTAATGGCAATATTATCATTCAAGGGCATCCTTAAAAGTTAAACTTTTACTAGAAAACTATATGTAAATAAAGATGGGGTCATTAAATGTTTTAAAGTACAAATTAACTAGCAAGATTTAAAAATTTTTAAAAATCAACCTAAGAATTCAGAAGTGGAACAGTAATCTACTTTAAATTGTTTTTTGGGAAAAAAAAGTGCAATGTTAATGAATAAATATATTTAAAAAAAATTCCAAGTACTTTTAAATAGGCTGTACATGAAATCATGAAAGCAATTCTAAAAGGGAAACATTCCAAAAAAACTACATGTTTTAATATATTAAGTTTCCATTATACAGTTTACCTTCCCTGTGGATCAGCAATAGACAAGTTGAAATCCTGAGCTGACTTTCTCATTCCCAACCCATATGCAGCCCAATTCCAGCTGGCTTTTCCATTTTACCTTCTGGTATGCCCCCTAGGGCCATAACCCGGCTTTAATGCTAGCCAAGACACGTCTACTGATTTAAACAACAACCATCAACACCTACAAACATAACCATGTAACCCCAAGATGTTACCCTTATTTCCCTAGACCAGGGCAATCACAGGGAAATATAAAGGGCTTTATTAACAACCATAGTGGTATTAGCTGCAGCCCCACTGACTTTCATTATTTTGAGTTTAGATCCCGTCTATCATTTGAATATGTCCTCTAAATACATGTGTTGAAAACTTAACCCCCAATGCAGCAGTGTTGGGAAGTAATTGAGTCTGTGGGGGCAGAGGACTCATGAATAGATCAAGTTGGTACTGGAGTTGGCTAGGTATTGCAAGAGTGGGTTGTTATGCAAGGAAGTCCACCCCTCTTGCTCTCTGTGTCTTGCATGCTCACTTCTGCCCTTCCACATGGGATGACCCTTGCCAGATGCTGGTGCCATGCTCTTGCACTTTCCATCCTTCAGAACTGTGAGCCACATTCATGTCTTTTCTTTATAATTACCCAGTCTGTAGTATTTGGCTATAGCAACAAAAAATAGGACTAAGACATTTCTTCTGTACCATTCAACCTGCCTCACTCAATGCTCAGTATAATGCTCAAGTATAAGCTTTCTTAAAGTATGAAGTTCAGGTGTTAAATAATGTCAGATACCTCACCTAACATACAGTAATACATATTTTAATGAGTATCGTTACTTAATCATTTATTCACATATTCCAACAGATCCCAAGTATAGCTATTGATTTTCTTCTTCAGTCCCAGTGCTCAGTAAATTTATTCATTTGATAAATACTCAGCGAGTCCCAGGCACCTTGGTAAGACAAATATTTACTCTGGTGACTCCGCCAACGATCAAAACAATTTCAGAACTTTCTTTTTATTTTTTTTTTCGGGGTCAGAAGTGTGTTAATTATATAACACCTTACATTCATGGAGCCAGTGCACAAACATTATCACATTGTCTAATCCAGTCCTTATACTAATCAGGGGGTTATCACAATTCATATTCCGGGGGCTCACTGCTAACTGGATCCTGCTCAATATATACTTGAAAGAATGACTTCTAACCATGTTTGACCACTGAACAATGGAGACTGGAAGAAGTCAGTGACTGTGTTCACAAAGTCAACATCCAAGATGTAAGAACACAAACTTTCAGCTTCTGACCCACAATTATTTTTTTCTTCAATACACCAATATCTTCAACAGTGACAAATAATTACCTTGAGGAAAGACTTGATATGTGAGAAACTCTCAAAATTCATCAAGAATTAATTATAAGTATGGTGGGGAACCAAACTCGATAACAGCAGGAAGATTGTATTGTATTGTATTGTATTGTATTGTATTATTTTTAATAAAATTGAGGTATTGATACTCAGGTAACAAACGAGCCACATTTTCTTGAGTGACTTATCAAGTCGCTCTGTAGACAGTTCTGGGAAGCTAGTTCTAAATATTTGTTTGCAGTGTCAGCTTCTCTAAAAGAAGCATGCAGGACTGTTTTAGAGGAGCGGGATGTTTTGGCAGAATGGAGCAAGGATCACAGTGAGTTTCATGAGTCTTGGTCTGTGGTCCAGGCTTGATCTTTCAAAGAGCATACACAGGACTGGTTGCATTTGTTGTTTACTTTAAAAAACATTAAGTAGAGCATGGGGCCTGAGGTTTAATGACTATACAAACAAATATATATTTTTAAAACATTAAGCAAACCAATAAAACTTATAATCAAACAAATCCAGACTCAATCCAGAACAAGGAATAAGAGTTTCATTATTCACCTAGAAAACTCTGCCCCAGTCTTCCCTTTCATTGGATTGTACCAGAAGCAAGGAATGAGGCAGCTTAGCCTAGCCAGAGGTAATGCCACATAGAAGCCTGTCTAGTTTCTTTGAAGACCTTAAAGTAAATGGAAGAAGCAACTGGGGCAAAAATCACTCATTGTGGTTTCCAGATAAGGGCTGCAGTCCTCTATCCTATCTGTGATGAGGCCAAGGAGAGAATGTTACATAAATTAAAACCCAGAGGGATCTGGGCTTTGACATCCTTGTGGAGCTGGCTGATCAGACTGAGCCATTTCACCCTCAGGGGTAAACACAATATGCAGATTGTGGCTCCAGAGCATAGGAACGTTCAAATTCATAGACTTTTCTTTCTTAATTCTAACTTTTATGTTCATGGCTAAAATCAGACATACTCTCAAGGTTTTTAGATCCCATAACTATCATTTAACACGAGCAATCTATGAACTGGCCATTTTACAAGGGGAAGGAAATCGCTTGTGGAAATATCAAAAACAATCTTTGACTCTTGGCAAGTTAGCGTTCGTTTGTTTTTTTCCTCAGGTCCTGTATTGGGAAGCCTGTAACAGTGAACTTTCACATAACGGTGGGGTTGTTAGAGGTTACACAGACACAATCGAGTGGCAGATAAATCACTGGGCCAGCTTTTATCATCTCTGATCTGAGAAACTCAGAGAGGGAAACAAGCATTTCTCAATATCAAGGTGATATTGAAGAAAACGGATGGATAACACAAAGCTAGATAAATACGCAATGATAGTTATCATCTGGCAAAGCAGAATTTGTAGAGCCATGACCATGAAAACAAAGCAGCTCTTGAATGTTAGGCTAAAGATAGATAAACACTGATCAAAGTAGGCTTAATTAAGAGCACTACCACGAAGAGTTAATTTGAGGACTAACTGAAAACTAGAGATGTTGAAGGGCCCAGATTAGCTCCATGAAAATCAGAGAAGACAACATAAGCTTCAAAGGAATTTTTCCTTCTACTCTTTGGAAGTAGAGGATTCTGAAATAAATGGGTCATTTACTTATTGTTTTATTATTTAGACCAATAACTACAAAGGCACAAATATAAGAGAACAGTAGGATAGTTCGAGTTTCGCAGGCCCTTTCATTTAGAAGTCTGCTCACCACTTATCATGAGAAGGCCAAAGGGATGCTGGAAGCCAATCACCACCTGGAAGTGTGGCTCCAGAGATGCCCTCTCCTGGGCCCTGGGATTTTGACTAGCCTGCTCGCCCCATTCAGGAGCCCTGTTAGTGCTTCCCCAGCCACACCTGTCATGCTCATTACAACTACTTAGAAGAGAAGACTTCTAGAAAGCGACGCCTGGCCCCACACCACATTGCTACCAAGCCCAAACACTTCTCCTTCCCCAAGAGGGAATCAATCAACCTTTCACCCATTCCTGGTTTCCCCAGTCACTATTCAAGAAAAAGCTCCCTTGCGGAAACAACCTGTCATCTCCAGATTGCTTGACCCAAAACCCCTACTTCTTGCTTACCTGACATATTCAACTTACTCAGCCTCCTTGCCTTACTTGAAACCTGGCTTCTCAGAGGAATCTGCACTTCCCACAACACTGTCAAGTGGAAGCATTTCTTCTTTTACCTTCCCTGAAACTCAGGGATAAGAAGTGGGTCAGTGTCTTCTTTGCTCCCCCACCACTCTTAGGTCATTGCTCTTCATTGCTGCAGATTCTCCACTCCCCCACCCCTGCTGTTTTACAAAGAAAAATACCACATCTGCTTTGAGACGCCAACTGAGCCAAACCACCCTCTCCCCTCTTCATTTCAGTCATCCACTGACTTCCCAGTCCCATTCCCTTCCTTTATGGAAGACTTCCCTTGCCTGAGAAATAATTATTCTCCACACCAATGTTAGCCATTGTCCTTGGAGATTTTAAGTCTTATGTGGATATTTACCTATTTCACTTTTGCCACAGCTGTCCCCTCCCAAGGCCACACCAATGTCATCAAGGTGAAATGGTACAGCCTCTGAAACCACTAATTAAAATTCACACTCCTTCTAACCTTCTAGCTAGCTCACTCATTCCACTATTTATTACTGCAATTGTTCTTTCACATCACTGGGTTCACTAATGCCTTTATCGTTCCCTCTTCCCCACTTCCTTCCTTTTTCTTTATTCATGAATCCTCTTTGGTCTTTCATCTCTTACTTAGCTGGCTCAGATCCCACAGTATATCTATTCAATTACCCTCTTGCAGTTACCTTCACCTCTTCCCACTACCTGGGGGTAGTGGGTGGGGGATCAGAAACAAACCTCAATTCAAGCCCTCTTCTTGTATCATTCTTCATAGTCTTTCCAAGTACTGTTATCCATTATCATGGCTTCATATACCTCTTTTGATGGTATCTGAAGAGGTACTGAAATTTGACAACCCCCAAATTTATAGCTCCACCTCCATGCTTTCATCTGCATTCTAAGCACACACACTTAACTGCCTGCTTGACTTCTCTCACTGGATATCTCAAATGGATTACTGCCAAAATTGAGCTGTGTTTCAACCCTCCAGTGTTCAGTAATCCAGTAAACTCAGTACATGGCCTCCCATCCTGCATTCACTCTTGGTATTCCATCAACCAATAAAGTCCCATCAGCTCAATCTCCCTACATCTCTCAAGTCTCATCTTTCTACCTCTGCCTTTTTCTGTCTGGATCAAACCACCTTGATCATGGCAATAGCTTGGTCTACACCAACCTCCAATTCATGCTCCACACAGTAGCCAGAGTAACATTTAAAAACAATTCTGATTACATCTCAGCCCTCTTTAGAATTTTTCAGTGACTTCCCTTTGCTCTTTGCATAAAATTAAAAATCCCTAACGTGACCCTCAATACCAGGCATCTTCTGGCTCCCGACTGTTTCTCAAATGCATGGAGCCCCACTCTCCTTTGATGCTCTCTGTACTTTTCTCCTGCTCTTCCTCCTTGTTTGGTTAGCATCTACTTATGCTTAAGGTCTCAGTCTAAACATTCTTTGAAGAAGCATTCTCTCACCTATGAGATTATATTTATTTGTAGGATTTGTAACTAAATTAAATATTATAAATATAAAATAAAATATACAATTATAAATAAAATCAAATAACTGTAGCTAAATTGAAAAATATGTTTTTTTGCAATTATATGTTCAGCATGTTCCTCCTGCTAGACTGTAAAGTCTATAAGCTCAGAGAGACTCTCCCATTTCCAGTAGGGTGGCCAAGCATCTTGATTCACCTGGAACTGAGGGAGTTACTGGGATGTAGGACTTACAGTTTTAAAACTAGGAAAGTCCTAGGCAACTGGCAGGGTTTGTTACTTGAATCTCTAATTCTTAGAACGCTCTTTAGCAACTCTTATAAAATGAATGCTTAAATGGAAGAGCTTCTCCTTCTATCCCTCCAAGGTAGTATAGGTGTGTAGGAGGAAAGAGTAGAATTGTGGTTTGAAGGATTAAGCTACAGAAATGATTACTGTCCTCCCCAGAACCTTTATTCAAAGGATTAATGCATACCACAGCCCTTCAAGAAGTTGTAAGAGATAGACATGTAAACTTCACCTGGCCTCCTGACAGTGTAGCAGGAAAAGCACAGGGTGAAAGGGTCTCAGATCCTCTACCATCTAAGTCATTGGGTCCATCTAAATTTTTTAGATTGCAGTCTGTACATTGATAAGGTTGAACTTTCTTTTCTTTTTTTTAGCCCGAAAATTCTCTTTCTTTCTAGCTCTGAAATTATTTGGTGTCTTTTACATAGCCCCATGAAGCGGGGAGACTTATACAGGGATGCCATTCTATAGCTTAGAGTTATAGGAGGTAGTAGTCTTTCAGGCTGGGATCTTAAATATGTCAGTAGAGAATAGCCTTATCTCCCACTCAGGACTGGCTGCAATCTAGAGCCATTAATTCATTCACTGATTCATTCATCACTATTTATTCAAGTCTTATTACATATTAGGAAGTGGGCTAAGTGATGGAAACTGATTGCTTCAATTGCCTCCCAAGGTCCCGAACTACGGTGGCCCCGCTAATTGTAGATGATGTCCTATGCTCTGAACCAAGCCTTCTTGAATGAGGAGTATCTCCTATTTTCCTACCTCCAAACCTGTCTGCATGCACATTTTCTTCCAGCATTCTCTCCACTGTACCAGGGGTCTGCAGTATTTTTGTATAAAGGGTTATATGGGAAATACTTTAGTCTTTGTATGCCATGTGCAGCAGAAAGATTCCTATAGATAATACATAACTGAATAGATATGGCCACCTTCCAATAAAACTATATTTGTGAACACTGAAACTTGAAATCAAAATAATTTTCATCTTTCACAAAATATTCTTTTTCTTTTGATTGTTTTCAATCACTTAAAAATGTCAATACCATTCTCAACTTAAGGGCCATACAAAAGCAGGTAGTGGGCTGGATTTGGCCTACTGGCCATAGTTTGCCCTGTAGGACCACCATTGTTATATGGTATTTAAGTATAAGAGTTTCCTAGGCTAGACTGCCTAGAATTGAATGAATCTTAGCTGTAACTCTTAATTAAACCTGGTGACCTTGGTTAAGTTTCTAAGCCACAGTTATAAACTGCCTCAGTTTCTTTATCTGTAACATTTAAATACTATTAACATCTGTCTCATACAGATGTTATGAGGATTAAATTATGTAATACTTGTAAGATAATAAGAACAGTGCTTACAACATAGTAAGTACTCAACGTGCTTATAATTATTATAGTTATCATTATGTGGTTCTTATTTCTGCCAATGGCCCCCCATTAATTAGAAGATACATTTTAAACTTCTTGGGAGGTGTGCAAATCCTTTCCTTTGAATCTCATCTTCTACCACCTCCTTAGCTACCTATGATTCACTCATCTCTATCACTTCTAATTCTCTAAATCTATCATATTATTTCATATACCTTTGTGCCACTCTGTCCCTCGTCAATACTCCAATTTCTCTCTCTCACACAACACACACACACACACACACACACACACACACACATTTTCCTATAAGACAATATGAACATGACCCCTTCTCTTGAAATCTTTGAAGACTTTCCTGACCATTTCTACCCTCTCTCCACCTTCCAATCCAACTCCAATTTTGGGTTTTCCCTCCTCTGGGTTCCCATAAGATTGTGCGAGGAGCTGCACATTAGCGCTTCTCACACTGTAATAACGAAGCATGTTATTATTTATTTGTCATTCCCACTGGACTTTGAGCTACTCATGGACAAAACTTTGAGTTTCTAATGCTTCTATTTGCAGTGCCTATTATTAATAGCTGCTACATGGTAGATAACTAACACATTAGGAAGGAAAGGTGGAAGAAAAGAAAAGAAAAGAAATGAAAGATGGAAGGAGGGAGAGAGGAATAGAGAGAAAAGAGAGTGGTCGCAAGACAGGCAGTGATTGCCCCATTTATCTGATATAGGTATGTGGCCATATGCACCCTACTTGATGTGCTCATTCTCCCAGATGTTGGAATTCCTTAAGTGAGAAGTGGAAATAATGACATAGACTAATAATGGAGAAGTTTGGGATAAAAGCCTTCCCAATTCCCTTCAAATAATTGTCACCTGATATGCTTTTACATTTTTCTAGACCTGCATAGTTTCTTATCAGATCCCACATGCTTAAGCTTAGAAGTGGTAATTTGATTATATAGGCTTTGGAATAGACAGTGTAATGCTACATCAGAACAGGTCACCTTGATGCAGCTCCTATCACCCTTCCTGTCCTCAGTGACTTCTGGATGAAAGAATAATAATCTTGGGTACTAATATCAGTTTATCCATTTGCTGGCTGTGTAATGTAAGTCTGAATTATCTGTCTGGGACAAAATTAGTTTTTATAATCTATGAGATGAGGAAGTTGGATTTTGTGCTCTTATCTAACTCTGAAAGTCCTATGAATTTTTGGATCTATTTTGCTTCTGCATAGTCCCCTGTCTGCTGATGTGCTTTCTTATACATAAGCTTATGTCAGTTTTATAGGCTTTCTCAGATATGTTAACTGTTTATAGTACTCTAGAAATGGAGACAGGAATGAAAAGAAAGGGAGGAATTCTGGACTATGTATGGTAACTAAGTATCTAAATAGAGACAACTGATTGATTTTTTTTTCAGGATTCCACTTTTAAATAAGAATCATATGAATAATTTGGCAGAGTGCATTGGGTCGGAAAGGTACAGAAAGCACATCTATTGATTGAAGCATAAATGCCCTTTTGTAATTCCAAATGCTTTCTTACAAGGCAGGGTTACGAAATTCAGGTAATCTATTTGGTTGCCTGGCTTTTTGCAGGTGTCATTAATTAGACTCTTTAACTTCCTTCAGTTGAAAGGAAAGTGTGAATTTTCTGGCAAAGGAATTTAGAAAAGAGATGAAATCAGTCCTCTTGGGAGGAAAATTACAGTAAAGAGAATTAAGAGAGTAAACAACTTATTCTCCATTGTAACTTCCGGAAAGTAAATGTGCCCTTTTTCAAAAGTCAGTGCTGTGAGCTGCAGTCTCGATGTTTTTGCATCAATGGCTTAAAACTGTATTTGATCATGAATGGGAGAAAACGAGATAATCATACACATTCATGCATTCACGCACATACTTCTGTATTCTAGAACTTCCATTGGTTGTAACCCAAATTCATTTGTATCAACCTTTGTGAACCTTTATTTGCTTAACATCTATGTACATTTCTAACTTCATGTCATTCTAAGACAGACATGGTGTCATCTCAGTGTATCTATATTTATATCTATCTACACATGTTGCACCTAAGTGATTAGTTTTTTCACATGTTTCATGAAAATTATTGTAGCCTATTTAATTAAGTGTCCCCAAAGCCCACTCTACACCTGCCACATTACTCTTCCTTATCTCCCATGATATTTAACAAAACAAAGAAGAAAGAGAATATGTGGTTATTGTTAATAAGAGGAAACTCAATTAGCAGCTTCAACCCATCAACATGCTTTAGCATCAGCCAGTTCCTAAGCAAAGATCTATGGTGAAGACCATTGGGGCCCAGAAAAAGATTTCCCAAAATAAGGTGCTGAGGCATGCTGATTGCTTTGAAAATGGAAAGGTCTCAAAAATAAGCCTCAGAACCAAGGTCTCTTTTGACCCTTTCCCTGCCTCCCTGATCCTCTTTCCTGGAGTTACTTGGTGGGATTCTCTCTGAAATTACCTTCTTTAAGAAAGTTGCATGAAATAAACTTGTTATGTTTTTCTCGTATTAACTTGTTTTTGTTATAGAGGTGCCCACCATGAACATTTAAAATGGGGAGGAAAAGAATTATCCTCTTTCCACCTTTACTGTAATACTTTACGTAGAATTTGAAAGCGTTCTGATAACCAAGTAAATCTACTTCCTGTGGCCTGAGCAATGCACCAGAAATGGTGGGGGCTTGAACTAAAGCTCTGTAGGGAAGATGGAGATAAGGTCATGGATGCCAAAGCTACCAAGGAAGTAACAGCTCTACGATGTGGTGATGTGTTGGATGTGAGGGTTGATAAAGAGAGAAAAGTGTCCAAGGCAATGCCCAGATTTCCAGGTTGGGAAGATGAAGGGATGTTGAGGGCATTCCTAAGACAGGAATTCAGGGTGGGGACAGGATTGAAGGTTAAGATAACATAAATCCAACTGTCTGTGGGGCATTCACTCTCAGGCACCTTAAATGTAGCAAAGTGATTTCACTTACATTTAAGGTGCCCGAGAGTGAATGCCCCATAGGCAGTTGGATTTATGATGTTAGGCCAAAGGACAGAAAGCTGGATCTGTATTTCAATGTCTCCAGCTTATAAATGGCAGTTGTACTTTAGAGAAGAAGGTGAGTAAGGATTAGCTGTGTGATAGTAATGCATGTTGCACATTTTCTCAGTCCAATACATAGCTTGAATGTGGGTGAGCTTCCTCCAAACACCACAATTACTTTAGACCTTGGTATCTGCTGGCTCAGTGTATTGCTACTATGTTCTTTACAAACACAGTCAGTGCTTAGTAGATCCCTACAAGTCTGCTTTCATGTTTTTATAAACTCATTTGATCAGCAGGAAAAAAATGATTTATCTATTCTATAGAGATTTCTATGAATGAAATCACTGGTCTAGGAATAAGAATGTCCAGGTTTTATTCTCATTTTTGCCACAAACTTGTCTGTAGTATAGGAAAAATCCCTTTCCACCCCTTGTTGTCAATATCTGCATCTATAAAATTATGGGATAGAACCCCTTCCAGTTGTACTATTTTATACTGTGTATAACTTTTAAAAGGGAAGCATATCTCACACTGGAAGTTTTAACCAGTAGTTTATAATTCTTTAAAAATGTCCAATGTGCAAAACTCCTCCTAATCTGGTGAAGTCTAATGTGGTAAAGCAGAATTTCTCCTTTTTGCCTAATAATTTTCTCAGCAAGATGATTTAATTGTTATGTGGGTTCTGAAAATGAAGATAGGCTAGAATCTGCCCTCAGATAAATAGTGATCCCAAAATAGCATATTTGTGTAACTAAATGGGAGAGAATGAACTGAAAATGCAAAACAACTAACCCCTGCAAAGGTGCTGCTTGGAAAATTTTTTTGAGAGGACTTCTGACTCATGTACAATTTATTCATTGATGCTTATTTATTTGTTTGTTTGCTTGGAGAAAAAATAGTTTTGGTGAGAATTTTTACATCTAATAATAAAACCAGCAGACTTACAACAGTATTTCTTTAAATATCTTTCATTAATTTCCTGTCTGTTTACACTGAAAAAGGAAACTAGAATAGAACTTATGAATCTTCATCTGTACCCAGAGATTAAATATATAAGGCTCACTGAAATAGTTTTTTGATGCATATCTAAGAAATAAATTTTTTATAAATTTAGTCATGGTATAGCTCCATGATATTAAAAATGATTAACTAGGTCAGTTAAAAAAGAAAGAAAGAAAAGAAAAGAAAAGAAAAGAAAAGGAAAGGAAAGGAAAGGAAAGGAAAGGAAAGCAAAGCAAAGCAAAGCAAAGAAAAAAAAAGAAAAGAAAAGAAAAGAAAAGAAAAGAAAAGAAAAGAAAAGATGCTGTTCCAAAAACGTCAGCCTCTACCAGTTGAAGGCTTTCTTTTTCAGTTATGTTCAGTATACTTGAAAATAAGTATAAACAAATAAGTATGTTAAATTGATGTCAGTAGTATTTTAAGTAGTCATTATTAAATATCACAATGGACATCTTAGATTCTGAAGGGAACAATTTTTGTTTGACCTAAAGTAAAATGTTATTGAAATCTTTTGTGAGATTTAATTCCATTTCACCTAATTGTAATCATGATTTTGTAACAATCTAAAAGCTGATATAATTTCTGATATACTTTGTTTGATTAACCCAATTAATTTCATTAACTACTCATGTCTTCCTTGAACACAGTGAAATGGCCCAAGTAATAAACTGAGAGACAATGCCAAAACAACAACAAAAACCAGTTCTGTGTACAAATATGTTTAGAACAGTAAGAACATTTCTTTATCACAGGACTTTTCACAACTCTTGTATGCAAATATGTACTTTGAATCTTTAAAGAGAATTTGCCTATCCAAATTAATTTGGTCCTATAAACTTTTCTTTCCCTGCAAATCGTCTCTTGTGACTAATGAACCATCGAATACATACTACTGCTCTTCAGCCTCTAAAATCTATGCTTGAGTTCACTAGCCCAGCAGAGAGCTACACATCAAGACTGTAGCACATCCCAGACCCCTAAGTTATGTATAATGAATTGGCTTTAGCATGATACAAACCCCCAAATACTGACCGGTAAAAAGTCTCATATATGTGGTTGGTTTTTCTAAGGATAGTGGAAAATGCTGTATGTAGATGGTCTTCTTCATGAGGATTCATGGGAGAGATTTCTCTCAATTCTCAGCCCCAAGCAATGGGGTGTTCACCATGTTGCTGCTTAGCTTCTATGTCTTAGGTGCAGTGAATCAGAATTTCCTCTAAGCATTAGCTGCTAAACTGGCTGGAGCCAAGTTTGTGATTGGCCCCTTAGGAGCATGGAGCAAGGACGTCATATCATTTGTTTTAAAAGTAACCTCATTCCTGATTTCTCTATTTCCCCTGACTTGATTTCCCAACCACAAAATTTTACTTTGATTATAAGTAGTCATGTCGTATTTGTTTTTTAAATCATTTTGCATCCTTTCTGGGTGAAGAAGAAAGGAGAAAAGGGGAGGAAATGGTAGAGGAATCAATAGAAAGAGAGGAAAGGAAGAACAAAGTACACTTATATATGTCTTGTGAGTCTTGCTGCTTCCTTCTTCCTATGTATTTCTCAAATTTTAAAGTAAAAATAACAGATATTTTTGCAAACAAATAGTTTTTAAGAAACTTGTGGCATAATGGAAATCGATTCCAAGTATATCAAGGAACATGAAATAAGCTACACTTAAAGAGAGGTGGAAGCAAAGCCATTGCCTTTGATAACAGAAAAAAAATAGTTTTCATAGGGCAGATGAAAGATGTAATTTCACAGCCAGGTCCCCAAATAGAGGAAGGCCACAGATAAGAACAAGAGACTGGGAGGAGAGAGTTGATTTGGTTGCAAGATAACATAATTTTGGTGGAACAAGAAATGGGAATGAGGCAATTGGGAGAAGAGATGAAAGTTCAAAGCTGCATCTCTGAATCAGAGTTCATCACAATCAGGAAAGCCAAAGAATAAAGGATTAATGTATAAGTTATAGTGTTTTATGAGAATCACGCCTCGCCTATATATAGCTTGTATTTAGCCCCATGTACACCTTGTACAACTTGTAATTCACCCCTGCTGTGTGATTCCTCAATATCATGACCATCTACTCTGACACGAGAAAGGGGAGGCATTACTCCTTTAAACTGTAATTACCTAGAACTTCAGTTACTATGCTTCTCTGTTGAGCAGAGACAGAGATATATAAACCTGGCTAAGTTTAGCTTTAGAAAAACACTTGATCGCGAAAGTAAGACACTAAAAGGATAAGATAAACAGAAATAAATCTCAACACTAGAAGGGATCTAAGTAACCAAACCTCATAAATTTTATATGAAGAAACTGAGAGCCTCAGACAAGTGACTTGACATTTACTCAGCCCATGAATTTTAGTTCATATGAATATAAACAAACAACAAAATGAACAAAACAAGACACAAAATGTAGAATAATGTCAAGAATAAGATAAGATCCACATTTTCTAAGGAAGCCCTCAAGGCCTATCCGAATGGAGCCCTACCAACCTTCTCTAGCCTCACTGTTATCTGATCTCCTATCCTTTTGACACTCACCCACCACCAAATGCCCCTTCTCCTTGCTCTCTGTCACGCTCATGCCTCAGCTTGACCATGCTGCCATATTTACAATATTCTTATCTTTTCTTCATTATTCCTTTCTTAGCTAACTTCTACTCACTCTTTAAGGCTCAGCCTCAGCTCTGTTTCATTTTGAATATCTTCTCTGGCTTGCCACCATCATCAGCCCTGGTGAGGCACCCACCCTTTCTATGGTTTCCATAGCACCACTTTCATCACTGCACAGTATGTGAGAGCATGGGTTCTGGGTCAAATTGCCAGTGTTCAAATCCTAGCTCTACCCTTCATTGTCCTGGGTGACTTTGGGCAAGTCACGTAATCTCTCTGTGCCTCGAGTTAAGCACCAGTGAAATGGGAATAATAATATAGCTATCTTCAAAAGAATATTATTTTATATTAAAAGAGTTTATTTATGTAAAGTTCTTAGAAAATTGCATGCCACATACTAAGTGCTCAATGCATGTTAGCTACTACTATTATTATCTTCATCACTGCTCTTACGAAAATATCTGTGAGCTTCTTGAGGCAAGAGAGAATGACTTATTCATCTCTGTTCTTCTGCCTCTAGCATGGTACCTGACACATAGTACATGCTGGTAAGTGTTTCATAAATGAATGAGTGGTTGAACAAAGGCTCTCTCTTTTTTTTTTTTTTTTTTTGTCATTTAATTTGCAGAGGTGGCTTAGGATAAGGCTTATATTTGAGAAATGGTAGTAAATTGGAGAAATGAAATAGGCCAATTACATTTTGAGGCAGATAGATCTGACTTTATACCAAAATGTTAAAGACTTCTATGAGATGCTCTCCTTCATACACCTAAATCCATGGCTGTTACCAGAATCCAAATGCCAGGTCTAATAGAACAAGGAAGGGAATTTAAACTATTCATCCATTATATCAAAGTAAGCCTGTTGCCTCTTCTTACCTCATGCCCAGGAGTCCTATATAAAATCTCT
This sequence comes from Theropithecus gelada, assembly GCF_003255815.1. Lineage (NCBI taxonomy): Eukaryota > Metazoa > Chordata > Mammalia > Primates > Cercopithecidae > Theropithecus > Theropithecus gelada. Next base: position 88,305,335 of record NC_037676.1, read on the forward strand.
CTCTTTATATGCTATGAAAAGGCATTATTATCACACCTATTGTTAATATTATTAAAAGGTGATTTTAATATTAAATATTAATTAAATTAGTTAATGTGTTATATTATTTATAAACCGATGATCCAATTAATGTATTAAATTTGATTAGTTTGATATTAATATTAAATATGAAAAGGCAGCTCAAAAAGAATATGTTTTAAAAGAAACTAAGTTCAAAATCCAGTGAGAATCTGTTGACTTTTTTTTATAAACATTCATGTTCGAGTAAAATCTTTCCTGCCTCTTTTCCATTGAGTGGTCTGAGTGGATGTTTAGCAGCAGGACTAAAGGAAAGAATTATGAGCTACAAATATCACTATCTGCCCTTGTGATAGTACAAACAACAAGAATAATCTGTCCTGTGTGTTTTATTCCCATTTAAAAGAAAAAAAAATTGGCTTCTATATTCTGCTGGAGCTCTGACACTGTCTCATGAATGAACTTTTGTCCTTCCCTGGCTATTGTTTGGTTTGTACATATGCATCCTGGAGCTTTGTAAGCAAATACGGAGGGTGTCGTGATCATGAAAATTAACAATAGATGTAAAGACTAGAATCTGACAACACTGACAAAGAACAAAAGACAACATATTATCTATTGTAATTTCTAGTTGAGGAAAACAAGACAAAATTGTAGCTTATTAGGATCTAGTCCTCATTCAACTTTGGATTTAAAGTAAAACAAAAACTGTTTGTAAATTATTGTTTGATTTCCTCCTTTATCAGACAGAGAGTTTTAACTTTGGAAGAAAGGCTATGCTGATGACACAGTAAAAATTATAGGTGTTTGATCTCCAATTTGGTAATCCCCAAATCTACCTGTACACTTTTCTGCTCCTTATCACCCATCTCCTAAACATCCATTGGGTGTTAAGTGGCCTTTTTAAGAGTAACCCCAATGAGACACAGGAACCTATGTCCCCATGCCTCAGATAACCCAAAGAGCTAGTTGGAGATTTGGAGAGATTTACTGGAAATATCAGTCCCAAACCTATGTAGTGCTTTTCAACTCCAAAGAGAGGTTTAAAGCCACATATGGAAGCCTCAAGGGAGAGCATGACTTTTGAAGAGCAGAGACTGGCCTCATGAAAGTTTAGAAATGGCCCCTTTAATTATTTGGCACCTGGACAGGTGAATCAAACAAGGGGTTCCCAATCGTCCCTTCAGTTCCCTCTACCTCTCACCACATTGGCCTCCTCCTCTCCACTCTCACCACTACTGTTAAGATTCTCATGATCTCTTCCAATAATTATTTTCATATCCCTACTTACTGTGTGACTCTGGGTGACACAGGAATTACTATTAAACAGTTTCCTTCTTTTCATAATGGAGTTAAATTTAGAATCTACCTCAAAGGAGTAATGTCTAGATTAAATTACATAAAAATGCTAAATCTAGCAATAATCAGTAAATGTTTGGTAACACAATAGAAATCAATACTTCTAAGGCATAGTTTCCACGTCCTTGATTTCATAAGAAGAATGCAAGTTTTAATTTTTTAGATTACCATAAAAGATAGTGATTTGTTTATTGCTAACACAAACAACATCTGTTTTCTCCCAAACAAAAGTTGAATTATGCTGGAGTAGCACAGAAGCACAAGAGAAGCACATGATCCAGTAATTGTGTGGTAAGGAAGTTTTTGAGTAGTGACTTCTGGTCATTTGAAGAGCTCTAATCACAGGCTTTAGATGTTCACAGAGCAATTTTCAAGAGGCCATTTACTAAAAAGGACATCTGTTTTGGAAAATAGAAACTTCATTTATAATATAATTTCTACTAATGAGGATTATGTCAAGACAATGATAAAAGTTTTTATATGTGTTTGCAGACTTTAAGATTTCAACATTTTAAGATAATCTGAAAAAAATTGGAATGTGCCACAGCTGCATGAGTAACTAAAGATAACAGCAGCTAAGTCTCATTGGATGACCCAGTTCGGCTGAAAGCTTCTCTTACAAATATGCTATCTTTTTCAGAGGAGCTTAGAGTGACTGTGCAGTTCACAAACTGTGTAAATCAAAATGTAAATTCTTGGCTTAATAATTGATGTATTGTGTGAGGTACAATAAATGGTTTAACCACTCTGAAATTTATTTTCAAAATAAAATGAACTCTATATGTGTTCCTAGAGATGCAGAGAAACTCACACTAGGATGCCTTGAGGTTTTCTGAGATGTTTATTTATCCTTTGTTTCAACCTAGTTAGAACTAACTAGAATAAAATAAAATTAAGGAGAGCTAATTAGAATAAAAATTAGATTGATTATTTCTACTTCCAGTCAAAACTAAAGATGTAGAATCAATTTTATGGAAAAAAAGTTGGCCAGGCTTTACTAAATTCAAGGCTGTTTTTTTCCCTCTGTTTAGGATAAATGTAGGCTTCTCCCTGCATGTCAATACAATATTACATTTGGCAAGTGTCTCCTGTTTCTAGATGATCCCGGCAGTTCATTGTTTGGGCTATTGATTTTAATTAGTGCAAGTGGATCAGCAACTCTCACTTCAGTTGATCTGAAAATAAATATATATAGGTGCTTTTCCTCTGCTCTTCCTTCCTTAAGAAGAGGGAACACAGTTTTTCACCTTTGAAAATCAATGGAAGAGTTGCAGACCAATAACTATGCCAGCAGAGTTCATCTGTGAACAACCAAAAGAAAGAAGCCAAAATAATGGTTGATTCCTTTTTGTTGTAATATACAATTACTTAGAGCTGTTCCTATTGAGGAGATCTAGTCAGAAAAAGAATTAAATCACTCCTGCCAACAAAATTGCTTATGCAGGTAAATAGAAACCAAAAGTCAGTGTATGACAAAGAAGAAAGCTACAATTTGAGGAAGAAAAGCCCAGTAGTGGGTCTGAGAAGTTACAAACATTTATTACTGCCAACAACATCAGTTGGCTCTCTTGTTAGTTTTCCATGGAGGTTTTACATTCAGGTTTTGCCTACTGACATGACCTGAACTTGCCTTGAATTTCCTTTCATTGAGCACTGAGGATTACATATTTTTCCAAATGCTACGGTCTAAATATCAAGTAAATTTCAAACTTCAGACCAAAATTTTTAGGAGGGTAGGTGGAATCTATTTTGAAACTCTCATTTAATCTTCGAATTAATTTCATGAATTTATTGCTTAGAACTTGAATCCTAGAGTTTATCTTGTAAAAAACTTATAATTTTCTTTCTAGGATAAGAGGATCTCTCAGGAGACTGAACTGAATAAATTATGTTGTCAAAATGTCATCAATGAGCAAACACCAATTCTATGTCTTTCTAATCAAACTCATAGCAATAGCAAATGGTGGTTTCTAGGAACAAGAAAAGGTAGGGAGCTGATAAGTAGATGTAAAGTTTCAGTTATGCAGAATGGGAGTGGGAAGAGCTTTTAGAGATCTGTTGCACAAAAATGTGCATAGTGTTCTATCCAAGTCTCTGTGTGTGTGTGCATATGTGTGTGTAAAAATTTTTTGGTCAGTGACTTAAATGAGGACAGAAATACTATATTTGGCAAACTGACAAACTTATTGAATAAGTGGTCATTGTGATAACATGAAGGCAGAGAAAAAATATGTTAAAAGTGACTTTAAAGTTATGATAGATCTAACAAGATAAAATGTAATAAACTAAATATTTATCAAATATAAACACATAAACAGACATACCCAAAATACAAAATGTATTTCTATAATTTATACAATATGGTTATATAATATATAAATAATATGTAAATGTTATACATTAATAAAATAACATAAAAATAGTACATAAATATATAACCAAGCATAAAAATGTAAATATATAAAGACAAAAATCCTTCCCATCAATAATCGCAGATTCAGTATAGAAGCTTATGGCTAAGTAGTTCTTATGTGAAAAGCAATTTGATTTTGTAGTTGCCATCAAAACTTATATGAGTAATGTGATGAGGCTGGGCCAGTAATTAATGAGCTGAGCTATACACATAAAATTTTAGAGTCCAGAACAAGGAAATAATTTTTTTTTCTCACACTGAATTATGTACATGCTAGAGGACCATTGAATTTGTATGTACATTTCAGGGAGACATATCTACAAGGATGTTTGGTAAACTTTAATATTAAAAAGACAGAGAAACAGAAAAATGTAGATGATTTGGTGTGAAGAAGTAAGCCTTCAAAATTAAATGATGTACTTGAGAGACTTTCTTAAAGATCACTGGGTTTGTAAATGCTAAGAATTAGATAAATTCCTTTGCAGTTCTATAGAACAGAATGGAAATAAAAAGTGTAACATTATATCAGCAAATAGATGCTATGGTTCTATCTACATCACAAGTTTGGGGAAGAAGAGGTGCTATGATTTGAATGTGTAACCCAAAAAGGCATGTTTTTGAAATGTAATCCCCAATGCCACAGGGTTGGGAAATGTGTTTTTGAAACTTAATCCCCAATGCCACCCTAATGGAAGCTGTTTAAATCAAGAAGACTCCATCCTCATGAAAAGATTAATGCTAACTCTAAAAGGGCTTGAGGCTTCAAGTTCTATCTCTTACTCTTTCTTTCCCTCCCTTTGTCTTTCTACCATGTGATGATGCAGCAGGAAGGTCCTTGCTAGATGCCAGCCCCTCAATCTTGGACTTCCCAGCCCCCAGAACCAATAAATCTCTGTGCATTATCAATTATCCAGTCTCAGTTGTTCTGTTGTAGCAGCACAAAATGGACTAAGACAAAAAGAAAAGGTTTATATAAGAGAGACACAGTGCCTGACAACTGAAAGCCACTCAATGCATGGTAGCAGCTATTGTTGTTATTATAATTACTTTGTTTATTTGAGGAAAGGGGGTGGGTATTATCTCTCAGACCCTTCTCATCAATTCTCCTACTTCTCTGAACATAAATTTAATATGATTAAGGCTTATTAAATTAATTGTTTTATATATATATAATTGTTAAATACATATTGTGTGGCAATGAAGTAGATGAACACAATTATTTAGAAAGCCAATAAGAATAAAATTTACTGCTGAAACTATGATAATCACAGAACTTTTCCCAATGATATTCGTCACAAGATATGCTGCTCCTTACTCACTTGTCCATTAGAGACTGTGGCTGAGAAGCAATTAATCAGATTTTTGCAGATGAGAAGTTCTATTTTCATTGTTCCTGTATTCCTGAATTTATTTTTGGGAGCTATTTTAGGCATTTTAAATTGATGTTTCTTTATTAAACTAAATACTTGAAAAGCCAGCACAAAGCAAATTTGCCGTGTTTGTTTATGGAACCTAGTAACTTTGAGACTCTGGTAGCTACGTATTTCTGATAGAAAAGATAACTGAACCACTGTACAATTCTTTAGTAAATAATTATAATAGTTTTACCATCCTGCAATAATTGGCTTGTATTAAAGTGTTTCCTGAGTCATTAAATCTCAAGGATATCTATTTGGTCATGTTTTCTTGTGGCATTTTAACGCTACTGGTGACTTCAACAGTTAAGAAATTGAACTATGTGTTTATGAAAATACTCAATCATCAAAGTTTATGGTAAGTCTGATACCTATCTAAATAATAAGCAAACTTTGAAAAACACTATCTTTTAATGGTATGACTTATCATCATCCTCATCATTGACATCATCATCATTAAAAGAGAAATAGTTATAAATGACCAGAACTTTTATCATAATTAATATTCAGTTCATACTAATTCAAACCTCAAATTATTTCTCTGAAAATCTGTGGGATGTTGTAAGAAGTCAAAACAGTTGTTTATAGCACACAAATACTCTTCTCTACTTTGCTTTTTTCCTCTTTTATCTCTAAAAACTCCTTCCTCCTTGGAGTTTTTTCCTCTCAACTTATTTACTCATTTTTGTCTCCAACATTGCTTTTTCTCTCCACTTTCAAGAATGAAAATCCAAAGGAAAGCCTTAGTTTATATCTGAAATATCTACATACAGTATAAATAGAAACATATTTGGTTTTTGTCCTTAGAGCTTTTAAAATCCTTGGAAATGAAGATTCAGGAAGCTTCCTGGTTGGTGAACACACCAAAGTTTAGGAGGGTGGTGCACCAAGAAAATACACAGAAACACTACACCCTACCCCCATACCTTGTTCTATGAATCTTTTTCATTTTGCTGTTCTTCAGTTGTATCCTTTCCTGAGGTCTGTCAGCCACTCTAATGAAGCATCAAACCTGAGGAGGGAGTTGTGGGAACCTCTGATTTAGAGCCAGTTGGTCAGAAGTACATGTGGCCCAAGACTTGGAACTGCTGTTTGAAGGAGGGGCAGACTTGTCAGACTGAGTCCCTTAACTTGTGTCTGACACTAAATCCAGGTAGATAGTATCAGCATTGAATTGAATTTGTAGACACCCAATTGGTGTCAGAGAATTGGAGAATTTATTGATGTTAGAAAACACCATACTACAGATTTTTTTAAATTAACAGGTGATTAGATATCTACCTGTGATAATTATATCCTTGCTTATTAATATGGCATTTAAAAGCTACTTATTATAATTACATTTTGTATTCTAGGGCTGACTTTTGCTCACTCTTTAAATTTCTTAAAAGTAGGACAGGTAGACAATTCTGATGCAATCTTCTTTCTTAAAGACCATTGGACTTGTAAATGCCAAACAAGCAATATTAAGGTATTTTATGTAGGGCCAGGCACAGTGGCTCATGCCTGTAATCCCAGCACTTGGGAGGCCGAGGTGGGAGGGTTACCTGAGGTCAGGAGTTCGAGACCAGCCTGACCAACATGGAGAAACCCCGTCTCTAAATTTAGCCAGTTGTGGTGGTGCATTCCTGTAATCCCAGCTACTTAGGAGGGTGAGGCAGGAAAATCGCTTGAACCTGGGAGACAGAGGTTGCAGTGAGCCAAGATCACACCATTGCACTCTAGCTTGGGCAACTAGAGCAAAACTCCATTTCAAAAAAAAGAAAAGAAAAAAAAAAAGAGGCATTTTATGTAAAGTTTATTATAATAGTTATTATATTACACACATGCAATATGTATTTATTATTGCCCTTGTGGTAAAAAAAAATCTCAAATTACAAATAAAGATTCAATTCTTTACTTGAGGGCAGCACCAGGTAGCATACTGTATGCCTTAGATAAAATCGAATTAACTATAAGACGATTCTGCTTGTTTAAAAAAGGAACATGTATATAAAAATAAAAATTTTTAAATATCTATATGTGGGTGAGAGTTACATTATGGATGATTTATTTACACACAAAAACCATATTGGCTTCTTTTATAAAATAATTTAAATTTTTTTCAGCGGTTGATAAAACTCAAATGCCTTTAGGGGCCAGACAAATAATAGGCTACAATAGTTACAAGAGAGATAAAATTATAAAGAACAAACATTAAGAAAATAGTATATATGAAGATTTCAATGATAAATTATCAGTCTATGAAAATAAGAACTGCAAACAAATCTTGATCTCTTAGAAAATTTGTTTTCTATAATGCTATATGTACAGTAATAAAAATTATTGTTAATGTTGTTGTTAAATTGAGCAACTTAAAAGAGGGATAAAAACAAGGAAGAACATTGTAAATGAGAACTACAAATTGTTACTGAAAGAAATTAAGAAGTTCGTAAATAAATGGAAATACCTCCCATGTTCATGGGTTAGAAGACTTAATCTCATTAAGATGTCAATACTACCAAAGCAATCGAGAGATTCAGTGCAATCCCTATCAAAATATCAATGATGTTTCTGCAGAAACAGAAAAATGTAGCCTAAAATTCATATGAAATCACAAGGGACCTTGAATAGCCAAAACAATCTTGAAAAAGAAGAAAAAAGTGAGAGGACTCATACTTCCTGATTTTGAAACATATTACAAGTCTACAGTAATCAAAATAGTGTGATAGTAGCATAGAGATATATAGATGGAACAAAATATAGAACCCAGAAATAAACACTCCTATAAATGATCAAATGATTTTTCACAAGGGTGCCAAGACCATTCAATGGGGAAAGGACAGTCTTTTCATAAATGGTACTGGGAAAACTGGGCATTCACATGCAAAAGAATGAAGTTGCACCTTTAACTGACATCGCATACAAAAATTAATTCAAAATGGATCAAATACATAAAGGTAAGATCTAAAACTATAACACTCTTAGATGAAAACATAGGGGGAAATCATTACAACATTGGATTTGGCAATAGTTTCTATGACATCAATAGCATATGTAACAAAGAAAAATTAGACAAGTTGGACTTTATGAAAATTTTAAAAATTGTGCATCAAAAGACAATATCAACAGAGTAAAAAAGCAAGCCACAATGGGAAAAAATTCAAATTACATATCTGATATGGGATTAATATTCAGAATATAGAGAGGACTCCAAAACTCAACAAAAAAAAATAAATATCCTAATTCAAAAATAAGCAAAGGGCTTGAACAGATATTTCTCCATAGAAATGTACAAATGGCCAATAAGCACATGAAAACACGCTCAGCATCACTAGTCATTAGGGAACTGCAAATCAAAACTATGATAGGATACCACATTATATCCATTAGAACGGCTACAGTTAAAAAAAGAAAATAACAAATGTTGGCAAGAATGTAGGGAAAATGGAATGCTTGTGCGTTGTTGATGGGAATGTAAAGTGGTGCAGACCTGAAAAACAATATGCTTGCACCTGTAATCCCAGAGCTTTGGGGGCTGAGGTAGGAGAATCACTTGAGTCCAGGAGTTCAAGACTAGCCTGAACTGAACTGTATACTTATAAGTAAGTGGTCAAGATGGTAAATTTTATGTTATATGTATTTTATGATAATTTTTTAAATGGGGAAAAAAGGAAAATTTTAAAAACAAACCTTTGAATAAAAATTAATCCATAAGTTCATATTGATAAGAAAGAAAGAGAGGGACAGTGAGGAAAGGAGGGAGGGACAAAGGAAAGAAGGAGGGAAGAAAGAAAGGAAGGAAAGGAGAGAGTAAGGGAGGGAGGAGGGTGAGAGGGAGGAAGGAAAGAAAGGTGGAAAGAAAGAAGAAAGAAAGTTAATTTCTTTCTTACAGTATGGTGCTGATTAATACAGAGACAGAATAATGAACTTAGAAAATAATCCATTTACATCCATCATCAGAAAAATGATTTAGGCAAGAATCATTGGTGGATGCTAAATCAAGGCGGGGAAAGGCATTGAACAAGAAGCAGGATGTCTACAGTCTCAAAGCATCTCTTGCTAATTATTTAATAATGACAGAGGGAAAATAGTAACAATACAGTGGAGAAAATAGGCAAAACCTTCACCAAGTGATCAAAATTAACACCACCAAGGAAAGGCAGATGGGCATCTTATGCTGCCAGATACGGTTCTCTGAGAAAGACACAACATCTGTTATGGAGTATTCTAGCCAAGAATGCATAACCTAATTCTGATTATGAGGAAACATTTGAAAAACCCAAACTAAATGACATTCTATAAAATAACTGGCCTGCATGCTTCAGATATGTCATCGATATAGCAAACAAACAAACAAAAACCAAAGTAAGGCTGAGGGTATGGTTCGGATTGAAGAAACTAAACAGTCATGACAACTAAATGCAAAATACGTTCTTGGACTAGATTATGTATTGGTGGAAATTGCTTTAAGAAATATTATTTGAACTAGGGGATGAAAGTAGAATATGGAAAATAGATAAGATAAATGTATCAATGTTAAATTCTCTGAATGTAAGTATTGTATTGAAGTTATGAATTATAATTGTTCTTGAAAATATGTAAAGACTGAAATATTAAGAAATAAGGGGCAATAATGTATGCAATCTACTGTCAAATAGTTTTAAAGAACTGTGTGTGTGTATGTGTGTGTGTGTGTACCTGGAGAGACAGAGAGAATGACAAAGCAAATGTGACAAAATGTGTAAAAATTGGTGAGTCTAGGTAAAGCATATATAGATGTTCTTATTTCAAATTTTCAAAATTAAAAATTAGATTTCAGAATTTTTTAATTCTAAAAGAAATAATATAGGGTAAATAGACAAAAACAATCTGTAAGTCAAATTCTATCCATGGGCTGCCAGTTTGCAGCCTCAGATTTAAAACATCATTTGACTTCCCTGAAATAGTTAAGGAAATCGTTAAAAAACAAACCAAAAATGCACCCATTTGCAATGAAACAGAAATCAATGGAAATAAAAAGCTTTTAAGGTTTCCCACCTCAAGGCTGATGTCTGGGTGTGGTTTCTTACTAAAAATTAATTTTGAAAGGATAAAGGAGGGAAATTTCCAAACAACACAATATTGTTTTGTAAAAATTTCAAATTCAAGTCAAAGGAGTGAGGTTTGTGAAGGGTCCTGAGAGTCAGATCATCCTCCCACCCATATCCTCTCCTCTTATCATGGCACAGGAGCATTGTTTTATCAGGCGGGTTGGAGAGTAAGAAGTTACACCAGATGACAGTTTTCCAGATAACAAGCTTTCACTTTAAATACTCTTTCTAAAATTTCATTTTTTTCCTAAAATACTTCCTATCATTAGGGTAAACTTTCATATATCTTCTTTCCATCATGCTTCAGCTAATGTTATTTGTGTTTTATTCATCAGTGCCATAACACAGGACTTATGTTCAATTTGCTGGTAGAATCTTGCTAAAAGGCAGGAACATCATTGGTTTTTTTAAAAAAAACAAAAAAACAAAAAAACAAACAAAAAAAAAACGTGGGCTTCCCATAGAAATACAGATGGATTCTCCAGACCAGGTTCTTCCACCAACACACTAGGAAAGCTTTGGTTAATCATTTAGATTCTTTGGACTCTAGTTCATCTGTAGAAAAATTGAGCTAAATTATATCACCTCTGAGGTGATAGATCTGGCAGGCCAGATCTAGTAAGCATCATCCATTCAGAAGATGATCTGTTTCCATTCTCGAGACTGGACAAGAGGTATGCACTTACAACAACAGTCCTAGGCTTCATGTTTCAGGGTACTTTCATTTCATTAAATTTTTAAATTGACAAATAAAAATTCTATATATTTATGGTGCACTATATATATGCATATATTGCAGAATGGCCAAGTCAAGCTAATTAACATACCTATTACTTAATGTACTTATCAGTTTCTGTGGTGAGAATGTTTGAAATCTACTCTTAGTAAGTTTCAGGTATGTAATACATTGTTATTAACGACAGTCACCATGTTGTATAATAGACTCCTAAACTGAAATTTCTTATCTTTTGCAGTGGTCTCCAAGCTTTTGATTGTATGCTCCAGCCCGGAAAAGGTGGCACATGGATTCCCAATATATGCATATTAATTGGCACATGATATTCGTGTAATGTTCCACTAATAGGTAAATTGAGAAAGCACATTTAAAATAGACATTTAAAAAGAAACATACAAAAAATAAATTATAAAGGAGACCCTAATTCTTTTTTCCAGCACACAATGCATCTCCTTGCCCACTCTACTTTGCATACCACTGTTTGTAGAAAAAAGTCTAAATCCCTTCACATTGCATCTAAAGCCAGTCACATTTTGTCCACAGTTTACCCTCCTAGCTTTCCTTCGCACCACGTCCCTCAAGCACTCTTCACTCTGGCCACCTGGGATGGCTCACCAGCCTCTGAACAAATCAAGCATTGTCACATCTCCTTGTTTCAGCCCCTGCTTTCCCCTGTTTTTCTGTTGAAGGGGAAGACAAACATCACACAAATGCTAGGTAGTCTTTAAGACCTCCAACAAAGTTGCTTCTTTTGTGAAGCCTTCCTCCCATTACAACGTATTGCTCCTCTCTCAGAGTATGACAGGATAACAGTGTGATATAGTTCACCTAGTTAATTTATACAAGTTGTATACACAGATTAATTGAGTCTATGAACTCCTTCATGCATTTTGGTGAGAGAAGATCAAAATTATCTCATTTTTATCTTTGCCTCATTCCCAGAACCTTGTACATGGCAAGGGCTCAATAAAATTTGTTAATTTCTTTAGGGAAGTTGTACCCTAGAGTTGAACTCTTGCTTTCAATCGACCCCATTTCTTGTAAAGCTGTGAAAGCAGCTATCCACAGCAATGAAGATTACAAGTAAAACTAGTCCACAGACCTCTTATGTATCTAGAAGACTTGTTGAAGATAGTGATTATGATGAAATTGTAATTCTTGATTTCTTCTTTTAGCAACATCTTGCGAAGTGGTATTCAAAGATTGCTATTCCTGTGAGGAATAAAAGTAAATTAAATATATATATAAATATATATATGTAATATATATAAATATATATGTAATATATATAAATATTTATATTTATATATATTTATTATATATAAATATATGTGTAATATATATACACACATACATACATATAGTTATTCAGTAGTTAACTATGCCTGCCTCATTTCATATTTAAATGGATCAACTAATAAGAATACATTTCAGGAATAAAATATTACCATGAACCTATTTTTTTCCTAAACATTTTTAGCTTTCCTGATTCATGGTGAATGTGACAGTGTCTATGGCATTGTGAGGGGACCAGATTAACCCAGGCAGTGGGTGGTAAGTCAGCACTTGGAGTTCATGGTTTATGCAAACAACCTCACTGACTTGAATGTGTAAAACCCAAAGAAATCCCAAAATCTTGGAGGTAATAGATGATGTAGCAGGACACACACCAGAAAGGAGGCATTGCTTTTGTGGCTATGACTTACGGCCTTCCTATATATAAAAATAACCTGAGCCCTAGAGACTAATATAGTACTTGTTGGTTAACTGGGTACTAATCTAGTGGCAAAAGTAAGGTTGATTAGCATTCAAACAGTGGAAAGCCTAGACCAGGATTTTTAACCATTTGTCTGCCAAGGACTTCTTTGAGAAGCTAAAGAGAAGAGGCATAAAATCTTTACAAAGATGAGTTATGCTCCTGGGAAAAATTTTACCTCCTGGGATACCAGGCTAACAGTTCTGGAGTGTTCTTTCTCTCCTGTGGTTTTATGATTTTCATGTGCAATTCATTATTTGTGTGTGTTGTGCTCTTTCAAAATCACTATTGGAAAATTGAAAAACTTCTTAGAACTCTGACCATTCAGATAAGGTCCCCAAAAGCATTTTAGAGCAGAGATACTGAAGCCCAAGAATCCAAACTTCCTGGTAGCTTTGGCAATGCTTTTTAAAATATAAATAATCAGAACATCTTGAATTAAATAAATTCAGGGTGAATTATATAAATTTCAACATACCTGTTTTTTTTTTTTTTCAGTAAAATGAGGAATGCATAAATAAGGTTTTAATGTGTACTACAATTAGATCTACTTTCTACATGCTAAACCTGGGCCCTCCTAAGTCACCATTTGTCAATAAAAAATCAATCATACAGATCCTAGTTATATGGCCCAAATTGAATCCTTGAACTCTATCTATGTTTTATTAAACCTAAAGCAATAGAAATATTTTATGAATGATTCTATGTTTCAAGAAACTCTTCTATACAAGAATATACTTACTTATTACTATATTTTCCCTTAAAAAGTAAGAAAAATAAAAATAAATAAAAATGAAATAAAATAAATAAAAAGTAAGAAAGAAAAATTTCAGGACACAAAATCTAGCAAAAGGATTAGATCAGTTCTAAGAATTAATCTGAGGGGACTATTAATAATGAAGAAATATTTTTAAATTTTTGTTATTAGACCTCAGAATAGAATGGCAGATCTACAAACACTTAAACCTATGTAGGGTTCTGATTATTCCTCTTTTCTAAAGTACACACCTTAAATTATTAACTTTTAAGTTATTCATTATACCTTAAAAATTCAGTTGAGCATGTTCTCATAAAGCAAAAGGAACATTTCAGTCTGGTTTCAACAAGGTGTGATTTAGGGAACCTCTCAAAGAATGGTGGGGAGAAAAGGGATTTTAAGATATATAACTGGCTTCTCCTGAACTCCAAATATGGAGAAACTTGACCATCTCATTCAGTGTCTCTGTCCTCTTGTCTCCTTTGTGATATGCTGAAGGCTTTATAAACAGAAGGTTGGAGCGCAGTCAGCCAAGGTTTCAAAGGGGAGGGTACTTCTTACTCTATTTTTGTTAGGACTTTGATCTTATCTCTTTTGCTTATGTCAAATAAAGCTTCTGTTGTCCCAACAGCTACCCCAGTTTAGGAGCTGAGGAGAACAACAACACTATTTTTGCTGGAGAGACCCTGACTAGAGGGTGGGTGTGGGAACAGGCAGGCTAAACTGCAGAGAGCAGGCTGAGGGAGCCACAGAGTGATGCACAGTCACCCCGTTTCAGAGAACTCCAGGGACCGTCAGAATGAAGTCAGATTTCAGTGCAAAACTATATATTTGGCCACTGTTTCCATACAATAAGGTAAAAATTAATCATAGCAAATGGCTGCTTATTAATAAAACCAAATTATTAAAATGGTCTAAATTGTAATGCCTTCTTAGTCATTCAAATTGCCCTGGGTTAGACTTAAAATTGACATGCAGGTTTAGAAATGTAACTCTAGCTATCAGAATGAAATGATCCTAGTTACATGATACGAGATATTCTGTCATCTGTTATTCTTTACAGGGGAAAACTGGTTGATCCAAGGACAAACCTGTCTCCATTACTTGGCTGGAATCTCAGAAGTAAACCTATGAGGATTATGTATATTTATGGTCTAATCTGTCATGCCTACATAATAAACATCATGATGTGCCTTTATGATATTCTTCACTCTCTCTTCCTCAATCTTCACATCTACTTGGTCACCAACATTTATTAATTCTACGTTAGAAATTACTCTTGAATGAGGTTCCTCTTCCACCATCCCCTGTGTCACTAATGTGGGTCATCCGTCTACAAGCTGCCAAGGTAATCATCCCAATAACCACAGGATAAATACACTCTCTTTGCACGCAGGATAAAACCCAACACCTTGGTAGGGTCTACAGGGCTCTTTGCAGTATAGCATCAGTTTAACATCATCTAACCTCATTGTCACCAAGGCCCCCTCTATTATTTATACACATGGGAAGTCCTCATTGTTCCTCAAACATCCCTCTCAGACCTCCAGCTTCAGGGAGACATTTTTTTGGTCTTTCCTTGGTGAATTCCTAGCAATCTTTCAAGCACAGGTTCGAATGTTATATTCTCTGTAAAGTTTTCTTTGACCCACCCATCTGCCATCCTCACTCCCACAAGTAGAATATCTGGGCTTCCTCTTGCTGCAACATTTTGCTCACGTCTCTTTCGGAATACTTAACACGTTTTCCCGCCATAGTACAACATAGAGGCCAACTTCAAAGTTGAGTCTGTGACACGTCGTCGTGTGACCTCATTCAAACCACTGTACTTCCCTGTACTTAATTTCTTCAACTGTAAGATGTAAATGAATATGGCTACTAAACAGAGCTGTTGTAACAGTTCAATAATGTATCAACACAGCTCCTGACCATGGTGAAAATTCAGCAAATAGAACTATAATTATTATTATGAATAATTGTTATGAATTATGTAAGTAAATACCTATGTAAGGCTTATTAAAACTCTGTGAAGGTAAGAACTGTGGGTTTTTAACACAGTCTTTATCGCACATATACATAAATTATGTTTTTGTTCTTTATCTCCTGGATATTTGAATGGATTTTCTGTGTTCCAGTGTAACCCAGATGTAATATCCTTACCAGGTTCTTGTCTCTGGCAAGCATACCTAATCTGAAATGAATTCACTGAAGCTCAGCTAAACCATGATCAAATACAGGCCCTGATAAGGAATATACTATCCAGCAACTGCAGTGATTAAGTGATGTGCTAAGAATATTTATTCTTAATATTTATAGCTCTTCATTTTAAAAATAGCCCAAAGAATTTTGGGGAAGATGATAACAGTGGGTAGGGTGAGTGTTCAAATGTGCACATATCCAGAATATACATTATCATAGAATCACTTAAATGTTTAAATTGTGTTTGTATTGCTCATTCTTAATAACTCTTTTAGATATCATAAACCTCTCCCAATCACCCAAAGGAATTAAACTAATGCAGCTATTTTGAATACTTGGCTTGAACAGAATTTTAATGATAAATATTCCTTCTGTATTTTATGTTTATATCATATTCAGGCTCCTAAAGAAATATGCCATTTCAGGAACTTTAGTTCCAACTTCCTAACAGTTCTTTGAAAGTGATATTAACTATATAACCAGATGATGACAATTAAAATTACACTGATGAAAGCAGGAAAAAAACAGCAAGTCTTGCAGTTTTCCATTGATTTCTCTGTTGCGGTAGCATTTTTTGACATGATAAAGCCCTCTTCCTGCATCATCCAGAATTCTCCACAATATTCTTAAATCAAATATATATATTTTTAAATGAGATATATAGATATAGATATAGATATAGATATATGTATACCTACACACACACGGCTTATCTTGGCTAATCAGACAATATTTTTCTAAATTCTAGAGCTTACAAGGTCATTGTTGTCAGATTGGGGAGGTATGATAACAACTGATATGTATTAACTGCCCTGTACTATTAAAAGCACTTAGCATATACTCAAGTACTTTATTTACACTTTAATGAAGGTCACAACTACCTATTTTGTTTTCCTCAATAAGTTATATTTCTGGCCTCATACTGCCCAGTTCATTTAATGATTGTTGCCTCTAGCAACAATTTCCACTAGAAATATTTTTAGTAGCTGGTGGCATCTATCAATTACATTTCTTAGAGTGTAGGGTTTAAATGGACAATAATTCTGTGATTAACTAGAAATGAGTCAGAAGACCCCAATAAGCATTACTGGAAATGAGCACTCCCGGCTGTCTTTGTGTTACATGTGTTACATGGAAGGATACCCTGAGATTCCCATTCACTGGAATCCGCAGCTCCTTGGTCCTGGACCAGAGGCACTGATTTCAGAGGTAGGAGACCTGAGGCATCATCTTCCCTTCACTGCTGACTAGCTTTAAAACCTCTCATCCATGTCTCTTCATATGGACTCGGTTGTCTCAGATATAAATGTAAACTAAAAATGTCTGAAGGACACCATATTAGTCTCGAATATTTTAAGATCTCCGATAATTCTGAAATCTAGGATTTCTTTTATTTATTTGAAATCCAGAAAGTACATACTAGAGTTTTATTCAAAAAAGCAAATTTGGAGATATGTCCTAGATCTAGCACATATATATTCTAACATACGTTTCTGTTTCTGCACCTAAAGTTATCGTACATTTTTATTTATGTTCCCTTGCTCTTCCTGGAATGTTTCATCTTCCACTCTTCTCCATTTTTATTCAGACCTTCCCCGTTCTTCCTGATGATGTCCTGCCTACCAGTCCTCATGTGGTCACAATGCAGTTATCATCTCAAAGCCAACGAGTACTGATTACAATTTATTCTATGACATCAAATAAGCAGTGTGTCATTGACTCTTTCTATTATACCAAATATGCAGTGTGTCCCTAATTCTAAGATGCATTTCTTATTTCAGTATCTCTCAAATCAGGATGTATCTTAACAATCGACGACATATTGCAAATGTAACTAACTGCTTTTCTCCTTGAGTGGCACAAAAAGTAAGAGTATATATCATAATTTCTGGCATCTTGCAGTCAATGGAAATTAGTCTTACTAGTATTTGAAATGCTACCTTATTCACTAGACAGATCTTGTCTGTATATTTTATACTTCTTCAACTTATATATGAGAACATAATTTTTATATTTTCATATTCCTGAACTCCACATTAATAATGTTTTAGAAATTCATCAAGAATTTGATTAACAATTACAGAACTACCATGACTCAAGGAACTAGAGTCTAGACTTCTGATGAAAGATTCAATTATAATGTCTTTATTGAGGTAGAGATATGGATCAATATATTTTAAGAATTTTCAATGAGGATTAAATTAAAAGAATTCATTTATTCTTTATCACTAAGATATAACTAGATGTTATTCTTTTTCTCTTCATTTTTCAGGCTTTCTCAGAATCTTAAGGATGATAAGAATCTCTAACAGTGTTTTGGACTTCCATTTATCTGCACAGAACTTTATGCTAACCTGA
The DNA here is from genome assembly GCF_003255815.1 of Theropithecus gelada. Lineage (NCBI taxonomy): Eukaryota > Metazoa > Chordata > Mammalia > Primates > Cercopithecidae > Theropithecus > Theropithecus gelada. Next base: position 88,323,418 of record NC_037676.1, read on the forward strand.
GGAAAAAAATAAGACAAATTTCTAAAAATGCTTTCTTATAGTTTACATTTTTGTATTTTTTTTTGTCATAGTGAGATTTTATTCTGAGATATCCTCCACGAGATGGTGGAAGTGTTGATGTTCACTGAGTTTACAGCACTGTGTAAACTGCCCGTCTCTCAACCAAATAAAGTCTGCAATTAACAATGCAGAAATAGCACTAAACATTCATTTTCTTAGGATCTGGGCAATAATGGCATACCTCTAAAATCTCCACTTAAATATATATCAAATAAATTTTAGAATCCAATATTAATTTTCAAAATCACACAGAGGCCAGGCACAGTGGCTCGTGCCTGTAGTCCCAGTACTTTGGGAGGCCGAGGTGGGCGGATCACCTGAGCTCAGGAGTTTGAGATGAGCCTGGCCAACGTGGCCAGATCCCATTTCTACTAGAAAAAAAACACAAAAATTAGCTGAGCTTGGTGGCACACACCTCTAATCCTAATTACTTTGGAGGTCGAGGCATGAGAATCGCTTGAACCCAGGAAGCGGAGGTTGCAGTGAGCCAAGATGGAGCCACTGCACTCCAGCCTGGGTGACAAAGTGGGACTCCATCTCAAAAAATAAAAATAAAAAATAAAAATAAATCACACAGAACTGCATTTTTCTTATGATCATTGCTGCCTCTAGCCTGACAGAATACAGCACTGTGTTTCACCTTTCTTCTGGGCCCAAAAAAGATTAATTTTATAAACAATTGTTAAGCATTGGCCACATGTGAGGACTCTGTCAGCACAGTGAAAATGCAAAAATAAATTACCTTCAAGAGACCTACAGTCTAAAACAGATGTACAAGAATGGGACCCCATCCACCTCCTGAGAACATCACAGCTGTTTGGGAGCAGTGTCACGGGACACTCTTTTTAAGCATAAATGTTTATATTGAGGCTGTGATGGGGAAGACATTATAGAAAACAGTATTTCATCCCCTTTACCTTAGGCAATAAAATAGCATAGATATCTTTAAAGAAACAAGTGCTAGAAGAAATAAAGATATTAAAAAATCAATATCCATGTGGGGCTAAAGGCAAGTTTTTACAGATCAGAAATAGATGAATTTTCTGAGCTCAGAAAAACAAGGCACCCAGGCATCAAGTTCCAAGAAAAAGAACTCACTTCAGAACTCTGAGAAATGTGTTAAAAGAGTTGCAATCTGCTCTCTCCTTCATACGGTCACAGAGATGCAGGAGGAGAATGTACATTTTTGACACAAAGACACTGCAGGCACGTCACAGACCAACTCTGGCTGGGCAAGATCTAACTGCTATCTCTGGGTGCAGGCGTCAGACGACCAGGCCGGTTACACCACCAGGGCACCTTCTGAACAGCTGGGACTGACAACACAGAGGGTTTCCAGGACGCACACTTTTTTCTTTGGAAATGTTTAATTCAGGTACAGACTAATGAAAAGGAAATACACCTTGGAGTCATAAATAGTTTTAGAATGAGAGCTAGTTGTGTAAATAATCTCGTTTTGTTTTGGAATTTGTACATGTGAATACTAGCTACAAGGATAAGTAAAGTCTGTATTACAGAATCTAGAAAAATTTGGGCTGCAAAGATGTCCAGTGAGATACAATAACATTAAGAAACTGTTAGGTTAAAAACAAGTAAATAAAAATATTGGTCATTTTAGAATTGCTGTAAAATTTATTCTAGTTCATCTACTAACCAAACTATGTTATCCTGAGTGTGTAAACTGGGTAAAGAAAATGAACCAATTTGGCAGTTAACTGCCTAAATTGTGATTTTATTTAAAATTTTTCTCTTTTTAAAAATTCTTTGGTTAAAAAAATTTATGTAGCAATATAGCTACATTAATGCAATAACAGTTTCACAGGTGCAAACATAAGTTAAACTTATCAAACCGTACATTTTATACTCAAGTATACGTCAGTAAATCTGCTAAAATATCTATGTAGGTATCTATGATGTTATACTAATACAATGGGACAACATAGAGGGTGCATAATATTTAAGGGATAATGTTTTAGATATTTTAGAGAGACTGATACTAATACTTTTTTCTGAGACAGGGTCTCACTCTGTTGCCCAGGCTAGAGTACAGTAATGTGATCATGGCTTACAGAAGCCTTAACTACCCCAGTTCAGGTGATCCTCCCACCTCAGCCTCCCCTGTAGCTTGGACTATAGGCACGTGCCAACATACCTGCCTAATTTTTGTGTTTTTGCAGAGACAGGGTTTCACCATGTTGCCTAGGCTGGTCTCACACTCCTGAGTTCAAGTAATCCATCCACCTTAACCTCCCAAAGTTCTGGAATTACAGATGTGAGACGCTGTGCCCGGCCATTAATCATATATTTAAATCCATTTATTCAGGTATCCTTTCCTTCAGAAGTAGGAGAATTTATTGAATCAGCTGTGATGAAAGGGTAATAACATTAAATGATCAGTCAAATTAGGGACAACTGTAATCTTGGTGAATAATGAAAATAACATTTTAGCTGCAATTGCTGTATATCTGCAAGTATTGCAACTCTGTATCTTGCTACATATGGGTAGAAAATGCTAGGCAGAAGTCAAAACCTGTAGATTAGAGAAGAAAATAATCTTCCTCCAAAAAACAGATACAATAAGTGGTAAGCGTGGCACTTTATTTAAATCTTACTATATTTAATTCCAGTTCCCACATGTACTGGCTATCTGATAGTTGTGGGAAGAAGAATTTCTCTTAAATTATGAAAGTTTAATTTGTTACCTTCAATGACTTTTTGTTGAAGAGATTAGGGAAATTCTTGGACTCCTTCTCTTCTGAATTAATTTCCATAAGATCTTTTAGAATAGATAAACTCGAGAAGAAAAGACCAGAGGAAAGAATGTATACATGTAGTGTCATTCTAACAGGAAATGACATTTGGCTATGAAGAACTGTCTTACTGGAACTCTCCCTCCTTTTGAAGTTCTGAATGTCATAAACCAGACACTGGATAACCCAGTGTAACTAAGAGGGAATATACATGTAAACAGTTAATACATCTGCTTGAAATTTTGGACTGAACAGGAGATAAAAATAAAGCAGGAAAAAAGAATGAGGGTACCAGCGGGGGAAAACCACTTACTTCTGATTTTATGCACACACAAATACATATACATATATATGCAAAAATAATACTTATCGTGTGGTTTGGTAGGCAGAAAAAGCAACCATGAAAATATATATTTTATCTAAAAAGTTTGCAAAGACTCTCAAGGTCCCGCCTTCTTGCCTTGTCAAATTTTGTGTAAAGGCTCAGTGAGACCACATTTGCTGAGGATAGTTCCTTGACAGCTGAGTAACAGAGCATATTGGCAATGCCAAGACTTAATGGCCTTCAGTGAATAGTGCATACGCTGACATTAGGCAGATTTAGGGCTGTGGTTATGTAAAGAGTGGGTGTTTCAGGAGGCAATATTATAGATCGGCCCCTCCTTAAATAGTCATAGTCCAAGAGAATAAAGGCAATGCAAACTCTTAATAGCAATGTCTTTTAGTCTATAAAACTAGTTAAGAGTACAAATGGTTTCATTTAAAAATCAATATCAAAACACTTAATCCTAGCATGTGTAAAGATGAAAGAAGTACTATTCTACTACAGTATCATATAATTAAAATAACTAACTGAGACATATTGTGGCTTGTAGTTTTCATGAAAAGTCCCTTGCTCCCCCCCACCATGAAATGACATTTTTAAAAAAAAATTAATGTAGGCCGGGAGTGGTGGCTCATGCCTGTAATCCCAACACTTTGGGAGACCGACGCAGGCAAATCGCTTGAGGCCAGGAGTTCAAGACCAGCCTGGGTAACATGGCAAAACCCTGTCTCTACTAAAAATACAAAAATTAGCCGGGCATGGTAGTGCATGCCTGTAGTCCCAGCTACTGGGGAGGTTGAGGCATGAAAATCGCTTGAACCTGGGAAGCAGATGTTGTAGTGAGCCAAGATCCCGCCATACTGCGCTCCATCCTGGGTGACAGAGTGAGATTCTGTCTCAAAAAAAAAAAAAAACACTCAAAATAATAACATGTATGGGCAAAGTAGTTTGTGAAAATGACAGATAAGGACACATACATAGTAAGTTTAAAAATGATTGTGGATGATGACTACTCTAGTAGAAAGATGCAACAATCATGCTCTTTGAAGAATTAGTTTTAAACTTGTCTTCATCTTGTGGATTATTACTAATCATGGTGGATTATCCCAGTTTTTTTTTTTTGTCTCTCTTCATATACTTGGCAATTTGACTCCATCAAAGGAAGAAATATGAGATGAAATTCAAGTCAAGCAATTTTTTAACCTAAGATGTAAGTTGGTAGGAAACCAGTACTTTAATTTGAGTGTCAATTATTGGTTATTATCTGAAGAGTCGTTAAACTGAGGTGAAGCCAAGTATTGACTCTGCAGAATCAGACCTATTTGCTCCAAATTATTACCTTCTTGCTTAGTAATTATGTAACTTTGGGTCAATTGCTCAATTTTGCTACATTTCATTTTTTCATTGGTATAATATAAGAAGAATGCCTATTATAGAATTTTTGTGAGAATTAATATAGATAATATTTTCAAAACACCATCCCTGCCATATGTACCTACAATCAGGGTATTCGCAGTTAGCTTTGCATTAGAAGCGGGTTGGTTTGCAACTGCATGGAGTGCAGTTTTCTTACCAACAACCATCAGGGTTGGTAAGAGAAGACTGTTGTACTGAAAAATAATATGAGGTAGCTAGAACTAGAAGGAATATTCAAAAGTCTGACAACCCCCACCAACCATCCCTGGGAAATGGAATCCCTAGGAATCAGAGATGATTTGTCTTCCTAAAATGAAAATTCATTCAATATTAAAGTCTAAGAGTTCAAGAGAAAAAAAGCTTCAAAACAGAACCCGTTCCTCTTCCCACTGTGTCCTCCTCCCAGGCCTCAGTGCTTTCTATCACTATAGTTTAGTGTGCATTTTCCAGAATTATATGTACCTGGAATCATATAGTGTGTACCCTTTTTTGGTGGGGTGCAGACCATGCAGACCTACCCAGAGTCTTTCCCCAACTGCCGCCAGATGTTTAAAATTCCATTTTCAGTACATTACCCCTTGCAGTGGTTCTTAACCTTAGCTATGCCACAAATCCCCTTGAGACTGATAAATTCTGTGAGCCATCTTCCCAGAGAAATAGATGAACTGGTATCCATTCCCACAAAATGTGGCATATAATTTTAAGATATTCAGAGGAGAGAATTTGCCTTACCTGAAAGCTTTCGTAGCTGTCAAATACATAATAAGACTGAAGATCTATCACAATAAAGCTGGAAAGGCAAGAGCAACACAAGGCCCTGCAGAGCTGGGGGTTCATATTTTGGATGTTGACTAGAAGGATTATATTACTCCCTAGATTTTTTTGTCTATTTCTTTTTAGGGAGTACTGGACACAATGGAACCAACTTTTATCTTTTCTGTAAAAGAAAAGTTTTTTTTCTTCTTCTTTTTAAATTTCTGTACCTGGTTTGTGTGTGTATTTTGCGGGGGAAGCATTCTTATTTTGCTTTTCTGCTTCTTTTTTTTTTTTTTTTTTTCATTAGAGACAGGATCTCACTCTGTCACCCAGGCTGGAGAGCAGTGCCATTATCATAGGTCACTGTAACCTCGAACTCTTGGGCTCAAGTGGTCGTCCAAACTCAGCCTCCCAATATGCTGAGATTACAAGATGTGAGCCACTGTGCCCAGCCCTGGGTTGCTTTTGAGCACAGAAGCTAGCCTTGAATTAACATTGACTTTTAACTAAAATTCTGAGTTTTTAATACTCCTTTTTCTCTCACTCAGAATTTTTTTTTACCCATTAAAAAAACTAAGAAATTGTGAGGGCAATTTGACGCTTACATCATTTTCAGTAGGTGAATTATACAGCCTTATTTCAATCATACTATTTAAATATATTGCTTAGAGGGTTAACTAGCTAGGGCTTGGCCTAGATCATTGACTCCAGAAATGCTCCTTATAACTGTGGTCCAGGAGTACAATGTAAAGATGACATGTTAATATAATATTAACGTACACACATTAATGTGTGTATATTATATATCTATGTGTGTATGTGTATTATATATAATATAAAGATGAACTCATCCAACCATTTATAGGCATAAAGTATCTTGTAAAATGATCTCCATCCATATCCACATGCAAAATAACCTATCAGATAAAACATTACTTTATATGTCTCAAAACATTTCTCTGAAGAAATCATTTCATGCCTAGATGATAACTTTTTTTTTCTATTTTCCCTTTAGCAATGCTCTCTCAACACTGTTTATCAAAGGAACTAATATGAAAGGAAAGACATTGCTTTGAAGGGAAGATGGATGGATCCCCTAGTAAACTACAGCTTGATGTGCAATTTCCTAAAGTTCAAATGCCTGAAAAAGGAAATGAAAGAAACTCAGCTCTTGAGAAAGCTTTAATACCAGCTTTGATCTCAATTATAGAGTTATTTACGAAAAGTGCATGTTTACAACTAATAATAAATTAGGATCAAAAGCTCCTAGAGGCTATACTATGGAGTGCTTAATAAAAAGTTGAGTAAAGAGTAATGAATGGCTTTGTACTGTTAATTTGAAGGAATTACCTTCTCTTTAAAATAGCTGCCAAGATCGTGAAGATTGACATGTCACAGGAAATTAAAACAAATGGTTTCTTGTCCTGTATGCCTTGGTGGGTAAACAACAGGGTAGAGCCCTTACCTGGGAAGCTATGGGCTGGACTCCACCTCTAACTGTGTGCAACCATTAAAGGTGCAAGCTTCGGCAAGTTTATTTAACTCTCTGGACCTCTAATTACCTACTCCTAAAGTGCATGAGAAGAACTAGTTATTCTCTGAAATTCTTCCTGTCTCCAGTGGTCTGTTACTTAGCTCCTGTTAACTGAGCATACTCACACTCTAATAAATACATGTAAAATCTTACCCCTTATAGAAATAGTTTTTTTTTAATGAATAATCAGTTTTAAATTGAAATCATAGGCCTACTCATTCAATGGACATTGTTGGGATTCAGTGCAGAGAAAGCATAAAGGATGAACTTCCAGTCAACTTTCAGTATTTGCATAAACACGACACAATTGTAGGTTATCAAGAAATAGTTTTTATCAGACTAAAATGTTCTAATGAATGATTTCATAGTCTTTTGGCTGTTTTATTAAATTCAGTGATCAAATCATTTCTTATTCTCTAGGTAATAATGAAAAAACATCTCAGAATAGTATAGAACAGCAAAAGGAATTGAAAGACAATGTTGAGTATGATAGATGATAGATAGGTAGGTAGGTAGATAGATAACTATTGATAGATAGAGAGATAGATAAGACATATAGATAGAATCCACAAGGTAGAAAATGTCTCCTGTGGATACTGGAGAGTAGCTACCTATCTCGCCGGGGGGGGGAGGGGAAAAAGGCAAACCCATGAATAAGCTGACAGCTTTGACTAATAAGATATCTTAGTTGCTGGGTTAAAACATGAGACTTGTGTTCAGACTACAGTATCTTTCATTTTTATGAGAGAACCTTTTTTTTTGAGAAAGCATATGTCATGTTCAGACAATCTGGAAATGAATATTCCTATTCCTACCCCAATCTCATTTTCTTTTCTAGTTTTTTTTTTTTTTTTCCCTGTTCATTGCAACTCACAGGGATAAAGTAGGCAGAGTAGGAGGTAAAGGAAGAGTATTCATGCCAATATGGCTCTTTGAGTCATTACCCTGCAGATGAGTTCCTCCAAGCACTAAAGGAGTGAGTCAGATCCTCCCTTTGCCATTCAGGGTCCCTGAAGTACGTCTGAAGGAAAATAACAGGTCATCTAGTCTTTTTCCGATCTGGAGCTGTTGAATTGCCACTGTTGTACTCTTTCCATATATGAGTATCAACTGTAGTATTATTTAGTAAATAAATTTTTTGAAATGGCTCAATTTTTTATTCAAGTCATTTCTTTAAAAATGATATTTTATTAACCAGTTTAATTCATCAAAAATAGAGTTAAATAAAAATATGTAGAAGGATTTCAATAATATCATATTATTTATTTAATTACCACTAAATACTGTTGCCTATTAAACTGCTCTTTGATCCCTACTCTCTCTTTGTTAACAGGATTAGTAAGATAATAAAGCCTTATTAATTTGAAGCTGAGACACCTTTCCTTGACATGATCAGAAGGAATGAAAGATAATCGAGGAGAAAGAATTTTCTCACTTTATGATTTAAGATTATGTAATGCCCTGTCTATAAATTATTAATAATCTTTCCATACAAAGCAGAGGTTAAAAACAAAATGGGAATAGGGTGTCTGTTGCTGATAGTGTACAAGGTAAAAAATACATTCGTCCTACCAGACTCATACATTTTAGATTGATACATTTCAAAGCAATCTAGTCCTCCTGTTTACGCTGCACTCACTCTTGCTTCTGTAATGAACAACTCAAGTGGATTTAAAAAGAAAGAAGAGAAAAAGAAAAAAAACCCAAATCTTTGTCTTTGATGTAAATTTTATAATTTGGTTTTGGAGAGAGAGTAACCACATGAACCACAGAAAACAAAACAATCTTAAAGCAAGTTGCTTAAGTGTCAGACAGCATAGTAATAGCTGACTTTTGTTGTCTTTTAATAATAATATTATAGACAAAGCGTTTATTATGGGTCAGACATGACATTAAGTACTTTGCAAACATTATCTCATTTAATCTTTCTGCTAATCCAATGAGGTAGGAACATCATTATTCCCATTTTTGGATGGAGAAACCAAAGTTCGAAAAGAAAAAGAAACAAGCTCAAGACGACACAATGGTAATGGGAAGACAGAATTCAAATCCAGCCTATCTCAGTTCCTATTATTTATTGGATAAAGAATAGGGTCTAAAGGGGTGAGCCAGGAGAATTTAACTAACTTGCACTTCATTTTAATTTGGGTTCTGAGTACTACAATTTTTATCTGTATAGAAACAGTAGCACATCCTCAAATCCTCCACTTAGATCACAGTCTTAACCCCTGTCTATTGGCAGAATGAAAGAGCTTCTCCGGAGCCCCAGCTCCAGTGGAGAATATGTTGTAGGGGTGGAGCAAGTGCAGTGCCCAGTGCTTAGAGGGTTATCTAAAAGGACTGTGTAAAAATCCTTTAATGTGCCACAACTGGAATACAGGCTACAAAATCAGCTCAGACTCTTAGTTTTAAAAACTAAACCGTGACCACCACATGAACCATTCTCCAGCCTGTGTTGGAAAGGCAGCAAAAGCCTATTGCTCTTAAGTATTGCCATGGGGCAGAGCATAAACTATTGTTTCAAAATCTCAAGCTTGCACTGAAGTGTGACTCAAAATCAAAGGGCAAATTCAAATTAAAATCATGGACTGGGATAAGATGAAGGGAATGTTATCAATGAACGTTATGAACTTCTGGGGAGACAGTTCAATTTGCTGTGCAGTGGGCTATAGCTGGAATGTAGCAAAGCTAAATCCCCATCCCCAGCTGGAATATTCAGACACAGGGCTGCTATGTTTGTGGAGTTCCAGCAGGTGTTGTCTGGAGTTTGACCAAAACAAGAGTAGCCCAGCTGCCAGCGAACTGAATTACGCCTGAAGCCTTTCTAGGCATAAATGACTGTTCTTTGCATTCTCTCCTCCTCCTCTCCCCTAATCTGGTCCAACTTCCTAAATTCATATCATGTAAGAATCCTTGTATTTAACAGCAATTAAAAATAATATTAAGATGGAATGCCAATCAATATTAATATTCAGTCTGTGTCAATCAGCTTAACCTGTTTTCTAGGCTAATTTTTAGCCAGGAAAAATTAATTGCTTTTAGAAATTAAAAGTCCAAATAAGTCACAACTGTTTTCACGCTTAGAAAATGTATCTATCCATTTGTTTAACTGGCTTACATAAAACTACTGAAGCTACAGCAAGCCCTCAGGACTAACAGAATATTCCTGCAGCTCCTATGCTTGCCAAAACTTGGCTGCTGAAAGGATATCACATGAAGCTAAAACAGCTGGGATGTCTATGCCTTAGAAACTTCCTTTAAACTTTCATGTGTGATTTAACATCCTTTTGCAATTATTCTTTAAAATCACTTATAGTTACCTAGTGATTGATCAGCAAAAATCAGTAATTTCATGTCTGGTGTAAGAGGAGCTGTCTCCCAGAATCAGTTTTCTACTTTCTTCAATGTACAGAGCCAGATTCAACAACTCGGGCTGTCAATATAGAGAAACAGTTGGGGAGTTTTTTTAAAATGTGAGTGCAGAACCCTTTCCAGACAAATTAAATCAGAATCTTTGGAGACAAGGTCCTGACTTTAGTGACTTTATAGGTTCCCAGGTGATTCAAATATGCAGGCAGAGTTGAGAAAACTTAGTTTAGGTTGTGAAGTCCTATGCATGAAAGTAACACATTTCCATTAAAAATGGGAAAGATAATGCTGTATATTTTGCACACGAGCAGAAAGTGTATATACGCACACATACATAAACATGTGTATGTGTTTAATACGCAATACATCAAGGGCTTGGTCAAGTTCTCTATAACAAATTTTGTGTAGGTTCCTATTCCGTTATTGTAAAAGAGAGGAAATTATTGGTTTAGGAAGCGAAGGTGACAAAATTCATTTTAGTTAAAAAATTGATTCAAAGGGCCAGCTTATCCTCATAATTATTTTTTAATGTTTCATTCTGGGAAGACTACTAGATATCACATTAGTTTTTATGTCGTAGGTAGAAACTTAATTAAACAGCAGTCTCACATATTCAGAATCTGCTTAAAAACAATTAATTTCTTTGAATACATATTTTTTTAATTTAGTAGCCTGGATCCAAGCATTATTGAACTCTTGCAACAATAATTAAGCAACAAACTTTAGTAATTATTCAAATACCTTGGAACTAATGATAATTGTTCTTTTTAAGCTTTCGGAGCTCCCAAGCCGGAAAGAATATATGTAATTGGCTAAAATACTTAAAAGGCTCTGGAGGAATTCTTCTAATGAAAAGCAAGATGGGAGACTTGCATCTATTGAATGGCTATCTTGTGTCAGACATTGTGTTAGGCACATTATCTCACTGAGTCCTAAACTAATCCCTGTAGAACAGGAGTCAGCAAACTATGGCCAATGGGCCAAATTTCGCGTTTGTAAATAGTTTTATCGTTTCATAGTCACACTCATTCATTTACCTATCATCTGTGGCTTCTTTCTTGCTAAAAAGCAGGGTTTAGTAATTGCAACAGGGATCATATTGTCAGGCCCTTCACAGAAAAAGGTTACTAATCCTATTATAGAATATTTATGATTATCTGTTTTTTGATGAAGGAATCGACGTTAAATTCAAAAGCGCCAAAGCATTTATTTTTCTTCAGAAACTGCTGTTGACTGAGAAAATGGCCTTAAGAAGTGAACTAGCTTGAGAGTTATCATGCTAATGATTAATTGACTAATATTATATACAACTTGAATGCTCCTATAGTTTTGAAACAACAGACAATTTCCTTTGGGTTCAGATATCATATGAGTTTCTCATTGCTTCTTGCATGAAATGGAATCAGGAAATAAAGATGTCATTTACTGAGTTTGGATAAATGAACTAGAGCTGACATCTATGAATACAACATTTATTTTTATTTGTATTCATTTATTTATTGAGATGGAGTCTCGCTCTGTTGCCCAGGCTGGAGTGCAGTGGCATGATCTCTGCTCACTGCAACCTCCACCTCCCAGGTTCAAGCAATTCTCCTGCCTCAGCCTCCTGAGTAGCTGGCACTACAGGTGTGCGCCACCACACCCAGCTAATTTTGTATGAATAAAACATTTATAATTTAGTCATGAAAATACTCCATTACTTGAAATGTGGATATATGTCAAGAGACAGAAAATAATCACAAAAGAGATTTGTTCTAAGCAAAATCACATGCTGAACTTCTAATTTTTGTTGGTGAGAAGGACACTTCCTCCCCACTCCTGATGCTTCCTTCAATGTGAAAGGAGCTGCACTAGTGTAACACCTGGCCTACCTCTGTGCTTTCTTTTTCCTTGCAAAAATCTGATTTTTTTCCCACCTATCCTCTATCACTCTGATGCCATGAGTATCTGCTAAGATCTTTGGCAACACTGGGTATGGTGGGTTTCCACTAAGTTGTAAACACATCTTTGTCTGAAATAGTTGGCCCAGAAGCCTGGAGACTGGCTTGTTTTCTAAATTTGGTGGGTGAGTAGGGCCAGTTCTCAGATAATCTTTTGGGACTGTCAAGTGAGGCATGAGAGATTTGGCTTGAGATAGACTTGGCTGCAGCTGCTGAAGAAATCATAGCACTCCTCAGGCATCGAGAACCATCTGGCTGGGACTGAGAAGAGCAGGAAGTTGAGGTGGTTGATGAATTTTGGACTTTAATTCCTGTGAAATTAGCCCACAAGGGCAGGAAGATTGATTATGGATTTGAATTACTTTGGATTTTGAATTTTAGAAACGTTATCTTTGGACTCTCATTCTCCTTGACCATCTGATGCTGAGGTTGGGTTTTATGATCAAATGTGGGGCACCTTATTACTCTCATGTTATTTTTGGATTAAGAGGTAGATTTGATTATTGTTTCCAACTATTTGCCCAATGAGTTAAAAAAAAATTAAAATTGGGACTATTGAGAGGCGATCTTTTTTTTTTTCTCTCTCTTTTTTTTTAACGTGAATGAAATGCCCTTTTTACAACTCTCCTAGTCTCTGTGATTTAATCTGGCCAGCAATTTTTAGAAGCAAAACTGGATAAGTCCAGTTTAATCCCCTCCTCTTTCTCTTAGGTACAAGCTACCCATGTGAATTATGCATTCTGTTCAGCAACTCTATGCTGTAAGCTTTTATGGAGTCCACCTTTGCCCATTTGCAGGGAGGCTGTCCCAGTTCTGCACTGCCCATTCCTTGGGGTTAAGATGGTATGAATTGACTAGTGCCCCTGGGATTTCTGAAGTAGAATTATAAGATGAAAAATGTCCTGTGACTGTCACTGTTAAGCACTGGAAGAACAGTGTGAATGTGTGAAAGGCTATGCTATTCAGTCACAAAGTATCCATCAGTCAATCTTTGTAGAGAACTGTGCAGGGAAGTAGAATGTGGGGACTGGTCATGCAAAAAACAGAATGGGTTTTCCTTGGGATAAGCTGAAGTTGAGGTATTACGAAAAATTCAATGCTGGCAGAGTTGTAGAGAAATAGGAATGTGTTTACACTGTTGGTGGGAATGTAAATTAGTTCAACCATTGTGGAAGATGGTGTGACAATTCCTCAAAGATCTAGAACCAGAAATATCATTTGACCCAGCAATCCCATTACTGGGTATATACTCCAAAGGAATATAAATCTTTCTATTACAAAGATACATGCACATGTATGTTCATTGCAGCACTATTCCCAATAGCAAAGACATGGAATCACCCAAATGCCCATCAACGATAAACTATGTTATATATACACCATAGAATACTATGCAGCTATTAAAAAGAACAAGATCATGTCCTTTGCAGGGACATGGATGGAGTTGGAAGCCATTATCCTCAGCAAACTGAGGCAGGAACAGAAAACCAAACACTGCATGTTCTCACTTATAAGAGGGAGGTGAACAATGAGATCACATGGACACATGGAGGGGAATAACACACACTGAGGCCTGATTGGAGGAAGGAGAGCATTAGGAAAAATAGTTAATGCTTGCTGGGCCTAATACCTAGGCGATGGGTTGATAGGTGCAGCAAACCACCATGGCACATGTTTACCTATGTAACAAACCTGCACATCCTGCACGTGCACCCCAGAAATTAAAAATTAAAATTTAAAAAAAAAGAAAATGCAATAAGTGAGAGAGAGATGAAGAAAAAATCACAGTATGATTTGGGGTCATTGCATAACAAAGTGATATTGAAACCTCTAGGGTAGAATAAAAATAATTTAGAAAAGAAGAACATCAAGAATATACACAGAATTGCCCACATACAATACCAAGAGCTTTGGTAATGGAGGAGAAAAAAGCATCACTGAAGCAGTTCTAGAAGGTTTAAGCAGAAACAAATAGTAATGTTTCAAAGAAAGAGAATTTTCAGAAGGAGAGAGATCAATGGTATAAAAATAATGTGAGGTCATCGAACAGCATGAATTTAAAATATATCTTTAGATTCAACAATCAGTGTGGTAATTGTTGAAAAGAAAAGGTGCATAGAAATGTTGTCAGGGCCATGCTGAGTTTTTCTTATTTAGGCTAGGAGATACCAGAAGATGTCTGAAGACAGAGGAAATGCCAACTAGGAGAACTTTCCTAGAAGTGAGTGGAAGTGTTTAGCAGGAGTTGATATTATTAATTATTATCTTAACAAACCTTCAGGGAAACTCTCTCAGTAATCACTAGGAGAACGTTAGTTGTATTCATTCCTTTTGTGTTCACTGAGGATTTCCAAATAGTAGAAGTTTCTGCAGCATATTAGAAGGCATTATAACCTCTACCATAATTACACAGCCGAGACATACAAAGTATAAACCACAAAATAGATGTAAACGATCCACATAATCACAAGGCACAACCACTATGAAAGAGGAGCCACAGTATTTTGCAGTTTATCTGAAAGTATCCACATTTCCTGCACTATCTGTCTCGTTGCCCATTAGCAGCTGTTTAAATAATGCTATTTGTAGTCCAGGGCGCACTCAATGTATTCACAAGGCAAAGTTCTCATAAGTTCCATAAGCAGAGCATTCTTTTTAGCTTTAAACTTAGCTTTAAAACACATAGTTCCTAGATGTCCATATGTCCCTATTTACCTGAACAATTCCACTTCCTTCCTGTTGTCCTGATGTTATTGTTGATGGCACCCCTTTTCACTCCCAAAAGTGTCCTTGCATGGATGATAGATTGTACCATCACCCTCCTCTTACCTCTTACTTTCTCTCTGTTATATTTTAATGCAAGATCCACTCCGCTCAGGGTTCTGTCTGACAAATGTATTTTATACCCAATGACATAAAAATAAATATTACATATTGATAAAAATGTGTGGGCTCATCAGAACATTAGAGTTTATTGCTTTCAAGATAAATGTAAAAAATGGCAGAAAAGAGAGTGATGACAGAAACTGCAAAGATGTGGCAGTGGCCAGAAAGATTATAAAAATCCTAAAACTGAGGTCCACAAGGAAACGAAAAACAGAGTACCTACCAATGTTAGAGATGAAAGATAACCTTCACAATGGATTATTTTTCAAATTATTTTCTTTAAAAATGCTACCATATATAATATTCACAAAATATTAACTTCGTAATGTCCCATTCAGGTTTGGATGCCCTCGGTGACTCTTGGTTACCCACACAGACTTAGCTGGACTTGCAGTTTGCAGCATTCAGCTTCAACGTCCTTTTTCCAAATCCTCTCTCCCTAGTTTGAGCTCCTTGGAGAAATTTGAGCACTTTTTCCTCATTTATTATGGTCAATTGGCTGCATTGCTCATGAGGCGTTGATAAGGTTTCCTAGCTTCTCTGGTTATTCAACTGTAACTTTTCTGCTTCAGGTAACATTCTGTGCTCAGTGTGATTACTACTGTCTCCTGATTGTGAAGCACCTACAGTGGGGAATTCAAAATCTGGCTGGTCATTTAAGTGAAATGGTACATTTTCAAAAGAAAGCTTCCCAGGCACCATACTAGAGTTACAGGTTCAATTTTCTGGGGAATAAGATCCAGGAATCTGTACATTTTACAAGACTTTTAAATTGTTCTCACATGCAGGGTCTCTACCACACATGAGTCACTTAATCTGTGCTCCATTATTTTTGTTTTATATGTGCTTCTCAAGGTCACAGATGACCTCCATGTTGCTAAATGCAGCAGTCAATTTAGTTTCTACAAGTTGCATTTCATACAGTTTATATGACATACATACCACGTATCCACACACACACACCCCTCTCTCTTCCGTACCCCTCCCCCAGGAATTTCTATGCTTAGCTACATCTCTGTCTCGGTTTTCCTACTACCTCACAAATCACTCCTTCTCACTCACCTTTCCTGGTTCCTCCAGTTCTCCAGATCTTTAGTTTTATAAGAGATCCAGGGTGTACCCCTTGAATTTTTATCTTTTGTATCCAAATGTATTCCTAGATGATTCCATCCAGTTTTATTGCTTTAAATACTATCTCTAAGCTGCCGACTTACAGACTGATATCTCCAAACTAGACCTCTCCATGCAAGTCCAGGCTTCCATATCCACTCGCCTACTTGACACAGCCACTTGCCTAATGGGCACCTCAAGCTCAGCATGACTGACAGTGATCTCACCAACCCAATCAGACCTGCTTGTCCATCAGTCTACTTCATCTCTTCCTTTGCTCAGTCTGAAAGCTTCAGAGACTTTGGCGTTCCTCCTTTCCAATCTAACCCACCAGAAAGTCCTTCCAGATACACTTTTCAAATGTACCCCAAGTCCAATCACTTATCACCCACCCTGACTTACAGCAAGTCACCATCATGGCTCATCTGGATTCCTGCAGTAGCCTCCCGAACGGTCTCCCACTTCCATCTTCTTCCTTCCCTCTAATCACCACTCACAAAGTGATGCTGTTCAGATGGAAGTCACATCTTTCTCTCATCTACAAAAAATAAATACATAAGAAAACCTAAACAAACAAAAAGCCCTCTAATGTCTTTCTATCTCAGAGTGGAAGCCCGAGTCTTTCTAAGATGGACAATGCTCTGTGTGGCCTGGTTCTCTGTGACCCTGTGATCTCCTCTCCTGCTATTCTGCCCCTCATTCACCTGTTCCAAGCCATTCCATCTCCCAGCCTTTCCTCCAACATGCCAGGCATGCTTCCTACCCAGGCCTCTTCCTCCAGATATCCACAGGGCTCCTTCTCTGACCTTCTTGGGTCTTTATTCAAACGTCACCCTCTTCACGGGGCCTTTCTGGGCCACCCTGTCTATAACTTCAACTCCTTCTCCCACCCTTCATTCCCTGCGCTATGTTTCATCCTCAGCACACACTCCTCATCACTATCTAATTTATCTACAGTTTACTTATGTTGCTTATTGTCATCCCCAGTTAACCAACTAGGATATAAGCCCTACGGCAGCAGGAATTTTTGCTTGCTTTTGTGTGTGTGTGTTTTTATTCAGTGCAGCAGCATATCCCATGACCTAATACAGGGCCTGGCATATAGTAAGTACTCAATATTTATTGAATAAGTAAATGTGTGTTTGTTGTATTTCCCTAATACAAGCATTCAACCTAGCACAATATTCAATATACAAAAGGATCTGAAAAAAATATTGGTTTTGAGACACTGGATCCTGTTTGAGGGTGAAGGGTGGGAGGAGGGTGAGGATCGAAAAATTACCTATCAGGTACTACACTTATTACCTGAGCAATGAAATAATCCATACACCAAACCTCTGTGTCACACAATTCACCTGTAACAAACTTGCATGTGTGCCCTTGAACCCAAAATGGTTATTAACTTTTTTAAAAAAAGAACATCTCCAAAATACATATATTGAGGTTTGTTTGCTATTTTGCTTTTTTTTTTTTTTTTTTTTTTGAGACGGACTTTCGCTCTTGTTGCCTAGGCTGGAGTACAATGGCGCAATCTAGGCTCATTGCAACCTCCGCCCACCCTGGTTCAAGCAATTCTTCTGCTTCAGCCTCCCTAGTAACTGGGACTCCAGGTGTGTGCCACCACACCCTGCTAATTTTGTGGTTTTAGTAGAGTCAGGGTTTCTCCACGTTGGTCCGGCTGGTCTCGAACTCCTGACCTCAGGTGATCTGCCTGCCTTGGCCTCCCAAAGTGCTGGGGTTACAGGCGTGAGCCACCACACCTGGCCCTGTTTTTGTTGTTGTTGTTGTTTTTGGTTTTTTTTTTATGATAGAGTAAAGCAGAATTGTTCAAATTTGGCAAGAATCAATATTCATGGTTTCAAGACTATCACTACTGGCAGCAATAAGGGCCCCACTGTGATGAAGGGGTTTTGAGGGAAGAAAATATGTGTGGAAGATATATCTGCACAATTTTACACACATCTTCCAAAATTATTTTCATTTAACGGCAGACATAATTCACACCCATATCTTCTCAAAACCCACACTTCTAACAGGATCTGAAATACAAGACAAGCACTCTGCTGTGGTTTGGATATGTTTTGTTTGGCCCTACCAAGTCTCTTGTTGAAATTTGATCCCCAATGTGGGAGGTGGGGACTGGTGAGAGGCGTTTGATCACAGTGGGGAATCCCTCATGAATGGCTTGGTGCCATTGTCTTGGGAGTGAGCAACTTCTCACTTTTAGTTCCCGTGAGAACTGGTTGCTGAAAAGAGCAAGAGCTGGTTGTTGAAAAGAGCACCTCCCCCTTCTCTCTCTTGTCTCCTCCTCTCCATGTGATCTCTGCACACAATGGCTCCCCTTCACCTTCTGCCATGAGTGGAAGCTTCCTGAGGCCC
Source organism: Theropithecus gelada (assembly GCF_003255815.1). Classification (NCBI taxonomy): domain Eukaryota; kingdom Metazoa; phylum Chordata; class Mammalia; order Primates; family Cercopithecidae; genus Theropithecus; species Theropithecus gelada. The sequence continues at coordinate 88,341,943 of NC_037676.1, forward strand.
TCATCAGAAGCAGATGTTGGTGCCATGCTTGCTGTACAACCTGCAGAACCATGAGCCAAATAAACCTCTTTTCTTTATAAACGACCAAGCCTCAGCTATTCCTTTATAGCAACGCAAATGGACTAAGATATAGTCTTAAGGAAAAGCTACTTGCAGGCCGGGCAAGGTGGCTCAAGCCTTTAATCCCAACACTCTGGGGGGCCAAGGCAGGCAGATCACTTAAGACAAGCCTGGCCGTCATGGCAAAACCTCCTCTCTACTAAAAATACAAAAATTAGTCGGGTATGGTGGCACACACCTGTAATCCCAGCTACTTGGAAGGCTGAGGCACAAGAATTGCTTCAGCCTGGGAGGCAGAGGTTGCAGTGAGCCAAGATTGGGCCACTGTACTCCAACCTGGGAGACAGAGCAAGAATCTTTCAAGAAAAAAAAAAAAATCTACTTGCAGAAGTCTCAGGAAACATATATAAAAATCTATAGTAGATGTCATGCAGGGTATTTGTATTGTCATGTATGCCAAGCCTGCATTTCCCTATGACTCACATCGCCAAATTCTTGACAATTCTACTCAGGGACAAAGGCATCCAAATCTTTTCAAAGGCAGTTGCCAGCATTATATTCTGCATCCCCTCCAAGACAGCTCTCACTTCATAGAATTTTTATCCTATTTCCAGGGTTCCTCTTCCTCCCTAGACCAATCTTTGTGGTGCATTTCTATGAATCAAAATGTTCATATGTGAAAAGGAAAAAAAAAAAAAAACATATTTTTCTTTTTTAAGAAAATGAGATAGGAGTCTCACTATGTTGCCCAGGCTGGTCTCAAACTCCTGAGCTCAAGCAATTCTCCCACCCCTGTAATTTTCTTGTAATTAACATGCGATGTGAATTCGGGAGGCACAAGGGCAATGAATGAAAGCTAGTAAATATCATAGTCAACATTAATATAAAAAGCAGCAAGATGAATACACGATAAAAAGATATACTTTCTTCCCCTGATGCCCTCAGAACTATATTTGTTTCACTAATTCTTCTCACAGCCTGAGAAAAACAGACTTATTCCATCTTCACATTTGCATTGAGCCATGAAATCATGCCACAATTACTCAGGGAGACTACCTGCTTTGATCTAAAAGAAAAGAGACTCTTGTGAGCCTATAATTACCAAAAAATTAGGAGAGAAAATTGATTTGGTTGACATTTCCACAGTCATTCATTGTCTTTAAAGAGACTGTTATTTAATGAGATTTCCAAATTTCCAGTAACTTCCCAGAGAATTTCTATTTGAAGGTATTCCAGTGTTCAAATGTGCCAGCTCCTCCCAATAACACTGTAAGGTATATATTAACATACCCAGTTTTTATAAGTGGGTGAGGAGTCAGAGCTGAAGATAAGCGAGGTAATCTGCCTTTGAACACACAATATTAGGTGGCCAAGCTGGATTCAAGCCCTATTTCTGACGACCAGGCTCATGTCCCTGATCATGTAGGTCTATAACACCTCTGCAACAATTAATAACTGCCCTGCCCACACAAGGTTCCAGCTCAGCCGGTATTTAAGTTGCTGCAAATTTGGGCCTTAATTCTTATGTATAGCTCTACTCCAGCGTTTCTGAAATTGTGATTACCAAAATATAATCAGTATTCCCAGGAGAATGATGCTCTGTTAAAGTCACAGCGTCCTCTTCACTAGAACTCCCCAGAGGCTTTAAAATACATATATACATTATGAATCACAAAGAAGAGAGAGCAGGCAGTTTCCCAAACTTGATGACTACAAAACTCTTTAAGGGTATATGTATGTAATGGGGAGAGGTGATTGGGGAGGGTGAAAATACTTGTTACACTCTCAGGAGACACTAATTTTCCACAAACAGGAGGATTAAATGTAACATTTGTGTTTTAATTTGAGACAAAGTTTCAGTGGCTTAGAACTTTCTTTTCTTCATGTTTTCAGCGCTCATATTTTTGTTGTCGTGGTTGTGAAAACAGCTTGACCAATTTTAAATGGAATACTGAGGACAATAAATGTTTTTATTATTAAGAAACAATTCTGCCCTTTGCAACTATATTCTTTCTTTAGTTTGATTTTACTCATTGCTCAGGTTGGTAGCAGTAATGGGGATGGAGGGGAGGGTGGGAGTGATGTAAGAAGGAAAATATTAAAAAACTCAAATATGAGATGCAGAAATTGAAGAAATATGCAGAAATTGAAGTCAGTTACTTCTCCCAGGTAGATGTTCTATCTCTGAGGCTAACAAGATGATAACATTCTAACACTGTTTTCTTGTCTTATTTATAATGTTCTACATTCTATGCTATCATGTAAAAAACATTAGCATATCCAGTGACACAAAATAATTTGAAAAGAAAGTTACTATGATGAGCTAAGCACCTTCCTGCTGCAAGTCTGGCAGGAAAAGCTGCCTTCTAGTGATCCTTCATCTGGTTTTGGATGAGAGAGAAGATCTAGACATTGGACATTTCTCTGGCTTGTCAACAATACCCAGACCCACCTTCTAAGCAATTTCAGTCCTGTAAACCACAAGCATGCAAGAAGGCTCTGTGTGACACTCATAGAAAGAGTCTTAAAAGACATTGACGCTTTTAAATTTGATTTAGTTTCTAAAACAGAATCAAGATTATAACTACATTTGATTTAGTTCCAAAAACAGAGTCAAAAATCTTAACCTTTGACAAGACCTGTGTAAAGAAGCTGAGGTAAGCATTTCACACAGAGAGAGGGATCAGGAATTCAGAACATTCCATAAACTTTGAAATTCAGAGCAAGTAAAGGGCAGGGCTTTACACTTATTTGTATTATGATAAAATATTCTGTTATCACATCTGGAGCAAGGCACTCCCAGCTTGCTGAGGAATTTTCCTGACAAATCAAATATGCTTAAGATTGGATATAACAGGAACCAAGTCTTCCTGGTTTTACTACTGCTCTTACGGCAATCTTAGTTTCACATAGAATGTAAATGTAAATTTTAGTGCTTAGTTGGTTTTGATGCTGCCTCTACAGACAAGTCAGTAATATTGTTAAAGGGTAATGTATGAAAAAGTTCACTTCATGCTTTCTTTAAAGTGAAGGTTTAAAAAAATGCAACGGCAGAGGAAAGTCTGAAGTAAATGAAGGACAGAATGAAGGACAGAAATCAGATCATGTTCTGAAACATTCATCTGAGTGCTATGGAAGCCAGGAAGTTGTAGCTGACTGAAGTCCTAGTGCTTACTCTAAAAGAACCACAACTTCAGGGAGACATTTTAGGTTCTTCAGGACGAAACCTTTGGAATAACCCGAAGCTGTAACAGATGGTGCGTTTGTCATTTTTGTAGTGTCATTGCAGGCATATTTGGAAAGCCGTTCTGAACTTTCACTTCAAGAACCACACGGAGAGTCATTTCACAGTTCAGTGCTGTTGGGTTGCAAGCCTGAGCACAGCACACGCTTTGAACCAGCATGATGAGATATGCCCCGACTGCCAAAAATCCAGAGCTGGCAGGAATTCCCACAGTTTCCTAAGCCAACTTTGTTCAAGGCCCACTCCATCCTAAAAGAATCTGGTTAACAGAGTTTTGCTTCATTTACTAGGTTTATTTGTATGAATTATCTCCTACTGGAAAAGCATGGGATTCTGAGTCAAGTAGAACAGGGTTTGAACTCTGGCTCTGCCTCCTACAAGCTGAGTGTTGTTTGGCATATTACGTCTCCTTCTGAGCCTTAATTTCTTTATTTATAAAGTGAGGGTAATAATGTCATAACTTTAGGCCGGGCGCGGTGGCTCAAGCCTGTAATCCCAGCACTTTGGGGGGCCGAGACGGGCGGATCACGAGGTCAGGAGATCGAGACCATCCTGGCTAACCTGGTGAAACCCTGTCTCTACTAAAAAAAATACCAAAAAAACTAGCCGAGCGAGGTGGCGGGCGCCTGTAGTCCCAGCTACTCGGGAGGCTGAGGCAGGAGAATGGCGTAAACCCAGGAGGCGGAGCTTGCAGTGAGCTGATCCGGCCACTGCACTCCAGCCTGGGCGATAGAGCGAGACTCCGTCTCAAAAAAAAAAAAAAAAAAAAAATTAATAATAATAATAATAATAATGTCATAACTTTAAAGGACAAAGGACTTCAAAGAAAAATACGTGAAAAAACGTATCTAGAAGAACTGGAAGAATCCCTAGTTCATAGTGGATACTCCGTAAATGTTCATTCAACTTCGAAATTTTTAAATATGATTTTCTTAGGGGAGAAGAAAACTAGCTTGTTGTTAAATGTTTCTCATCCACAGTTACTGACTAAAAGATAGAACTACTAAAGTTATAGCCAAGAACATCATTTTCCCTAGGGCATGTTGATAAAATCTTGCAGGGTGCATTACAGAGGTATTAGGAGATCATGCTGGTTAATAGTTAAGCTAGGCAACAAATCTACTTCAATTCAAATCCTCATTCTAATGCCTCTTAATTGGGTAATCTTGTTATTTAATCTCTCGGCGACTTGGTTTTCTCGTCTATAAAATGAGAATTATATTAATCACTACCTCATAGGGTAGTTTTAAGCATCTAACATACAGTATGTATCAAATCTATATCGGTTTTTGTTTGAATTACTATTAGTTGTTTCATTAAAATTATTAGAAATTATTAATTGTTCTCTCTGCATTCGTTAAAATAACTATACAGGCTAACAACCCCAAAATTTCAGGGGCTTTAATCAACAGAGGCTTTAAAAAATTTATTTTTATTTTTTTAGAGACAGGGTTTCACTCTGTTGCCCAGCCTAGAGTGGAGTAGCATGATTATAGCTTACTGCACCCAAAAACCCTTGGGCTCAAGTGACCCTTCCGCCCTAGCCTCCCAGGCCAGTACCATGTGCCCACCTAAGATTTTAAAAATGTTTTCTAGAGAAGTTCTCGCTATGTTGTCCAGGCTCATCTCAAAATTCTGACCTCAAAGGATCCTTCCACCTCCCAAAGTGCTGGGATTACAAGCATGAGCTACCATGCCCAGCTGACAATGATCTCTTTCTAGTTTATGAAAAATAACCAATGTGGGTTGGCAGTAAGCTCAGCTTACTGTTCTGTTCATCATAGACTCTCAAGGACACATACTGAAGGGGAATTCATCTTCATGCATGCTTACATCGTTACTGTAGTAGCAGAAGAACTCTAGAGGGTCTGGCATTGTCAATTAAATGCTCAATTCTGGAACTGAATCACAACCCACTAGATGGAACCAGTCACACAGCCTCACCCCAATGCAAAGGAAGGGACTGGGATGTGTAATTCTCCCATACGCCTCAAAGGAGTGAGAAATCATATACGGGTGCATAGTTAGGAGTCTACCACTCTCTTCAATTGCTTACTTTAAGAGTTTTCCTTATTTATGCTAACACAGCATAATTAAAAGTAATGGCAAAAATTGCAATTACTTTTGCACCAATATAATATTTGGAGAAAAGGAAAAATAAATATTTCCTCTTCAAAAATAAAGGATGGACCAGGTGCGGTGGCTTATGCCTGTAATCCCAGCATTTTGGAAGGCTGAGGCGGGCAGATCACTTGAGTTCAGGAGTTCAAGATCAACCTGGCCAACATGGTGAAACCCTGTCTCTACTAAAAACACAAAAATTAGATTATTCAGTCGTGGTGGTGCACACCTGTGGTTCCAGCTACTTGGGAGGCTGAGGCAGGAGAATTGCTTGAGCCCAGGAGGTGGAGGTTGCAGTGTAGCTCTTGAAAAAAAAAAAAAAAAGGATGAAAAGTCTTAAGGAAGCAGAAATGAGTTAGAAAGGGTGTTCATTTATTTATTTATTTTCATGTTATTTAAATAAAGGAAAGAATAGCTATAATTGAGCTCTAGATTCTTATAACTCATAAAATAGTTGAACATAAAATTAAAATCAGATAAATTTATGTAAAACAAAATGGGAATAATTACTAAAAAATTCATTTAAGGAATAACTTTTGCCTTACTTATCAACAGGAACTATAAATTCTCTATTCACATTTTATATAACAAAAATTTTTTTTCTTTCAAGATTAAATTGTTTAACATGGATGAATCAGATTCTTCTCCATTATCTAAAACTGTTAAGGAAATTAACTCCAATGAACATTGTTGTCCTGGTGGCCTGTGATACTGAGAGGTGAAGCCAGCTAAACTTCTGGGTCGGGTGGGGACTTGGAGAACTTTTCTCTTACAAGAGGATTGTAAAATGCACCAATCAACACTCTGTAGCTAGGATTGTAAAACGCACCAATCAGTGCTCTGTGGCTAGCTAGAGATTTGTAAAATGGACTGATCAGCACTCTGTAAAACGGACCAATCAGCACTCCATAAAATGGACCAATCAGCACTCTGTAAAATGGACCAATCAGCAGGACATGGGCGGGGACAATTATGGAAATAAAAGCTGGCCACCCCAGCCAGCAGCGGCAACCTGCTTGGGTCCCCTTCCACGCTGTGGAAGCTTTGTTATTTCACTCATCACAATAAATCTTGCAGCTGCTCACTCTTTGGGTCTGCACCACCTTTAAGAGCTGTAACACTGCGGAGGTCCATGGCTTCATTCTTGAAGTTGGTGAGACCATGAAGCTGCTGGAAGGAACCACCTGTGGACACAATACTTGGTTTCACAAGAATCACTAATCTATTCCTAGAATCTGACAAGTATCAAGTAACTGTAAAGACAATAGTTTGTAAAATGACAAAATGTAAATACTACATGTTGATATATGCATACTACATATCCTCTGTGGACTTAATCTTCTTTTTTTTTTTTTTTTTTTTTTTGAGACGGAGTCTCGCTCTGTCGCCCAGGCTGGAGTGCAGTGGCCAGATCTCAGCTCACTTCAAGCTCCGCCTCCCGGGTTCACGCCATTCTCCTGCCTCAGCCTCCCGAGTAGCTGGGACTCCAGGCGCCCGCCACCTCGCCCGGCTAGTTTTTTTTTTGTATTTTTTAGTAGAGACAGGGTTTCACCAGGTTAGCCAGGATGGTCTCGATCTCCTGACCTCGTGATCCGCCCGTCTCGGCCTCCCAAAGTGCTGGGATTACAGGCTTGAGCCACCGCGCCCGGCCCTCTGTGGACTTAATCTTCTTTACTAATCTGCAAAATATGAAAAAGCCATCGCCAAGCTAACCTCAGAATTGTTTAGCCAGGGCTGGTTCAACTGTGTGTGAAAGAATGATTTGAAAACCTTCAGCTCAGGTTTCCACAAGATTCTTCTTTTACCTTTCAGTAGCAATAAAATCCAAACATTCTTTCTGATTTTACTTTTTCTTCTGATTCAATTTTAGAATTACTTACAAAATTGATGTTAAAAAAAATCTGAAGCAATCTTTGCTCAAGATTATTCAAATTCCTTCCTTTTCATGCCCCATTAACTCATGATTATTGATACACATTTGAAAGATTAGATTGTGGGTTTTTCACTTTGCCCACGCTTCTTTTCAACACTGAAGACATTAAGCAAAAGGTGGCAATCGTCCCCTGCTGACAGATAGAACATACTCCTTTTTTTTTGTTCAGTAATCACATTACAACCTATTCATGAAACCACTTTACAGACTGTGATTTTTGAAAACTCCTTTTATACATAAAATAAATCACATATAAAAGGAGTCCTGTCGTACTGAGTAACTGCCACCCAGAGCTGGCAGTCCTCCATCACAAATGAAAGTCTTCATCCCTCTCCCATCTGGCAGAAGCAACAACTGTGATGACAATCAGTGCCACTGTGGTGGTGGCTTTTGTGTCTGCCCTACTCCTTCTGCCTGACCCACCCCCAACCCTGCCAAGTCTCTAGATCCTCAGTTTGGAAGTTCGCTAACTGCAAATTAAATGCAAAATTGTATCTATGCTTGCATATATATATACATATATTTCTTTTTTCTACAGAGAAGGGATTTACTTCTCATCAGCTATTAAAAATGGATTTATGATCCCCCAAAGTTTTAGAAGCCACAGTAATTGTTAGGTTTTCATTAGAGGGCATGCAGCCATTTAGAACTCGTGATATGTCCGTGTGGGGGCTGGAAGGCAGTCACAGCTCTAAGTGGAGATCCAGGCTGGCAGGTGGATGTTGCATGCAGGTTACAGGTCCACAAGATACAGATAATATCCAGAAAATTCAACCTAAGCCACAAGATTTCCCAGTGGCCCAGTAGAACGCTGTAGCTGATATTTATGTGGCTGATCTGACAGATAGACAGTAGACTCAAGGGAGTCTACTCACAGCTGACAGCAAAGCTCCTGGACTCAGCCTCTCTACGTAATGACGAGAGGGACCCTGGGACTCAGGACTGGTCAGAGGAGGACAGTGGGTTTTACATCAAAAAAAGCTCTCAATATCAGGAATCAAAACTAGGGGCCGGGCATGATGGCTCACATCTGTAATCCCAGCACTTTGGGAGACTGAGGCAGGCTGATCACTTGAGGCAAGGAGTTCGAGACCAGCCTGGCCATCACAGCAAAATGCCCATCTTTACTAAAAATACAAAAACTAGCCGAGCATAGTGGCACTAGCCTATAATCCCAGCTACTTGGGAGGCTGAGGCATGACACGAGAATCGCTTGAACCCGAGAGGTGGAGGCTGTAGTGAGCCCAGATTGTGCCACTGCACTCCAGACTGGGCAATAAAGCGAGGCTTTGCCTCAAAAATCAATCAATCAATCAATCAATCTAGGTTCTAGTTAACAGAACACAAGGTGGAAATTATAACTGGGAACCATGTGTAGCTGAGACTGCCCCCTGACACTAAAAACCATTTTCTTCTTCCCCCAGAGTAATAGAATTATAGTTGAGGACATACATATTCAATATAAATAGATGTGTAATATATACTGTGTCTATATATATATACACATATCTCACTTTTATATGTTTGTGTGTATTTGAAAAAGATCAAGTATTTACTGAGATCCTATCATAGACCAGGCACTAGGCTCAATTCAAGAGGGAGAAAAGTGAAAAAGAAATGAGTCTTGCACACCATGTGCTCAAAAGCTATTAGGGCAAAGATACTTACGATAAAAGATTATAATATGACAGTTTATCTAGGAGGCACATCAGATGCAGATGGAGTTGAGAGGAAGCTGTGCTGAAATTTTCCCATGATCTCAGGAGCAGGCTTTCCTAACAGTGAGGCCTGTGTGCCAGGGCTCTGGATTAATGCTGTACCTGCTGATGGACAGCAAGTGTTCTTGGCTATGAGAAGAGGTCTTCAGGACCCAGGCACATGCTGATGAGGCCCAGGTAGTAATTCTGCAATTGGTGTCTGGATCTGGACATCTGGCCTAGACGCCAGCTCCAGTGCCTTCCAGAATGAGCTGCAAGATCTGTGGTAACTCATTTAGGAGAGCTCTGGCATCAGACCTGGATCCCCCAATGCCACTGCACAGCTATTCACCAGGCAGAAGAAAGACCTGGGCAACTCTCTTCATCTTGCCAAGCCTCGGTTTCCTCATCAGTGCAGTGAAGATAGTAACATTTCCTAACTCATGATGTCACAAAAATTAAATTAGATAATTCATGAAAAGTGCTTAGAAGAGTTTCCAACACATGGTAATCACTCAGTAAACATTTGTTAGTATTTTGATTATTACATACAAGTTAATTAAGTGGTAATACTATCCTAAGCAACCTACAGATTCAATGAAATCCCTAGCAACATCCCAATGAAGGTTTTGCAGAAATGAAAAAATGCATGCTAAAATTTACATGGAATTTTGAGGGACCTCGAATACCCAAAACAATCTTGAGAAAGAGCATGGCTGTAGCTCTCAGACTTTCTGATTTCAAAACTTACTACAAAGCTACAGTAATCAAAACAGCATGGTACTGGCATAAAGATAGACAGACAGACAAATGGAATAGCCTATAGAGCCCAGAAATAAAAGCTCACATATGTAGTCAAATGATTTTCAACAAGAGTGCCAAGACCATTCAATGGGGAAAGGACGGTCTTTTCAACAAATGGTGCTAAGGAAACTGGATGTCCGCATGCAAAAGAATGGAGTTGCACTCTCACCTGATGCTATATACAAAAATTAACTCAAAATGAACCAAAGGCCAAAATGTAAGGCCTAAAACTATAAAACTCTTAGAAGAAAAAATTGAGAAAAGATTCACAATCTTAGATTTGGCAATAATTTCTTGGCCATGACACTAAAGACAGATGATAAAGGAAAATATATAAATCGTATTTCATCAAAATTAAAAACTTTTCTGCATAAAAGGACACTATCAACAGAGTTAAAAGGCAGTTCACAGAATGGGAGAAAATATTTGCAAATTACATATCCGATAAGGTATTAATATCCAGAATATAGAGCGAATTCCTAAAACTCAACACCAAAAAAAAAAAAAAAAATTCAAAAATGAGGTAAGGACTTGACAGACATTTCTCCATAGAAGATATATGAATGGTCAATAAGCACATGAAAAAAATACTCAACACCACTAACAACTAACCATTAGGGAAATGCAAATCAAAGCCAAAGTGAGATACCACTTTACCCATTAGGATGGCTATTATTAAAAAAAAAAACAAAACAGAAAATAACAAATGTTGGCAAGGACACAGATAAATTGGAACATTTGTGTATTGCTGATGGAATGCAAAATGGTACATCCACTGTGGAAATCAGTATGATGGTTCCTCAAAAAATTAAACATAGAGTTATCACTTGATCCAGCAATTCCACTTTTGAGTATACAGACAAAATAATTTTAAGCAAGGATTAGAACAGATATTTGTATCCCAATCATCATAGAAATATTATTCATAATAGCCAAAATGTAGAAACAACTTAAGTCTCATCAACAGATGAATGGATTAACAAAATGGGTGTGTACATACAATACAATATTATGCAGCCTTAAAACGAATGAAATCCTAATGCAAGCTACAATGTGAACCTTGAGAACATAATGTCAGGCAAAATCAACCAGATATAAAAAGATAAATATTGTATGATTCCACTTACATGAGGAACCTAGAGTAGTCAAATTCATAGAGAAAGAAAAGTTATCAGGGGCTGGGGAGAGGGAAGAATGAGGAGTTAATTGCCACAGAGTGTCAACATGGTTTGATGAAAGAATCCTAGAGATGGATGGCGGTAGTGGCTGCACAACAATGTAAATGTTCTTAATGCCACTCTACACTTAAAATTGGTTAAAATCATAAATTTTATGTTATGTTTTACTAAAATAAAAATAAATTAATTAATTAGATTGGGCCTAGAAACCAATCTCTAGTTTCTCCAAACAAATGCAGTGTGACTTTATTACATAGACTGCAAAGTAAATAACAAGTGATGATAAAGTTTTGTACAGGTATACTTAGCATTGCTCTGTAAAAGTTACTGAATCTGTCCTCAGTTTCCTTTGGGAAAAAAATCAAATATGCCAGTAAATAACTAGAGGCTCATCAGAAATTATCTGTAGTATGGCACAACAGTATCATGCACATGACCCAGCATTGCAATTGGCATGGGTCTACACATTTTGCTTGGTTAAATTTATATTTCTTAAGGATACTTCTTATTCCAATGGGGGTCTCTATCTCATTCTATTTCTCCCATGTGGGTAGGACAACAAAACATAAACTTATCTGGCAAATATTCCAGTGGAAGCAATTTTACTTCTGGGTAACACCAAAAAATCTGAGATTCTATTCTTACATCCTTATGGATAAAATAGGAAAAGAGATTCTAGTGTTGTCAGCAATCTATGTAGATCAAAGAAACAATCCAGGTTCTTGGGATTTGCCTAAACTTCTGTTCTTTTAACCCTGATTCTCTTTCAGACCTGGATCATGCCCACATATCTATCTCTATCTTAGGATCAGTGACCACTATTAATACTAGGCAGGTGGACTCATCACTTTCATAGGAGCTCCAGGTAACTTCTGGGGGATTAAACAAATCAGCTTCCTCAGTAATTGAGCTTTGATTTCATGGGTCTTTTCTGGCAGCTAGATTTACTCCTGAGTTCTCACCCTTCTTTGTGGATTACTTATTAGTTTTGGTCCTTGTACTTTTCTTAGTACCTGAGCCTCGTTTTGATAATCCTGTTCCCAGTCTCTTTTTCTTCATGCCCATCTTCTTTCATGAGCGCTAAGTCAGAAGTCTCAGCCTGAGGCTCTTACCTGCTAAAAGTCTTCCCTGGTGCTGCCTGTCTGGATACAAGGGTATACAGCCTGCTGATAGACTCCTTGCTGTTACTCATTCTGCTTGTTGGGGTGCTCCTGACATCATAATTGCAGCACAGGATGCCACATATTACCTGTTGTTTATTCTCTATTCTTGAAATTCTGCTTGCTTAGATGAAACTTTTCTTACTATTTACAGTTGATTTCTCGTTATATGTCTACCTGACTCCAGAAATTGTGACCTCACACTTTCTTCATTTGCTACACACTTCTTCAGGACTAAGTCTACACAGACCAAAAGATACTAAGCCCTCTTTCTTATTTTTTTTTTTAATTTTTATTTTATTTTTGTTTGTTTGTTTGTTTTTTCTTTTTTTTACTAAGCCCTATTTCTTTCCAGCTTTGAACAACAACAAGGAAGGTTTTTGATGCTTATAAAGTACCCCAAAACTTAATAGCCTGTAACAACTAGTATTTATTATCTCACATGTTTTCTGAGAGTCGGGTATCTGGGAACAGCTTATCAGGCTGGTTCTGACTCAAGGTCTCTCCACTGGATTCCCCAGTCAAGATGTTGACCTTGGCTACAATCATCTGAAGGACTGGAGAGTCCACTTCCTGAACAGCCCACCAAGCTACTTTCTGGAGCTCTCAGTCCCTTTCTACATAGACTTTTCCACAGGGCTGTTTGAGAGCCTCACAACATGGCAGTTAGCTTCCATTAGGGTGAATAATCCAAAAAAGAGAGCTACAGTAGAAGTCCAGTGCCTTTTATCACCTAACTTTGGAGTCGCTTACCAATGCTTCAGCCACATTCTAATGGTAACTAAGAGTGACCCTGATGCAAAGTGGGAGGCAAACACCCAACAGAGTGAATACCAGGTGGGGATTATGGGGGCCCACCACAATTTTTTGTTGTTTATAAAAAATAAACAACAATAAAAAGCAAAAACAAAAACCAAGGACTTCTCTTTAGTCTGTCCCTGATCCTTTATCTTTGACTTTTGCCCTGAATTTCCATACCCGATCCAGTATATAAGCAAACTAAGAACAGTAGCACTTAAACAATTTCCAACAGACTTGAGCTCATTGATTCTCTGCTTTCTTGCTCTCATTCCTATCTTCTTGGTTCTCAGATCTCAGAGTACTTCAGTGACAATCTTGGATACGAAAACTACTGGCTGTATTCCCAGGCCCAAAAAATGGAGGTTTCTCATTATTTAATCAGCTCTCTCTCCAGGAAGGCATACGGAAATAGAGGAAGAAGGTCATCAAACTACAGGGAATACTTGCCTACTTGTTGAGATCATCACATTGAGTTCAGCTGGTGTTGCTGAGGTAGACATCTTATACCAGCACTTTCAAATGATTCCCTGAGAATATTAGTTTCTTTGTAATTTTAAGAATTCTATATGTCCCAGAAATGATTCTCAGTATAATAATTGTACTGATAATATTCAATAAATTAAAAAGCAAAGATAATCTTGATTTGATTATGTACCATACTTAAAGTGCACTTAATTTAATCAAGAAACCATCATCATTTAGCGTAATTTATCTGTGCTATTCTTTCCTTCTTTCCCTCTGTCTTTTTTCTTTGTGAATTGAAAAGAAGAAGAGGCTTAGAAATTATTTCTTCCTGAAAGTAAAACTAGAGAATGAGAGAACAGGGAAATAACAGAAAACACCCATAATCTCTTTTAATCTTTTTGACAATTTTTAGATGGCCATTTCCCACCTCTGTAACCCACCAACTCAGCCTTCTCTTTCTTAGACTAAATAACTAAAAATGTGTCTCTCAATTATTTTGGAGTTGAGCCTAGGGGATGCGGAGGAATGTGGAGAAACAATCTGAGAAGGAGGCTAGAACTTGAGTGAAAACGTGTCTTCCTGTTCTTCACAAACAGAAGCCTAAATACCACCACATGTTGTTTCCAGAACTCTAGCAGATTCTGTAATGTGTCTTCACTAGTTGTTCTTTTTCTGTGTCCATTGTTGCTTTCTCTTGCTACATTTAACCTCTGAAGTTGTTGTTTATGATTGCTTGGTCCTGGGCTCTGAGCTCTTCTTTCTGTAACTCTCTTCCTAAGTTATCTCATGCTTTCCTGTGATTTTAAGTTCCTTCTATATTTTAATAATGCCCAACTTTGTATTTCTCAGCTAAATGACCCCTTTAAGTTCCATTCACATAAATCTAACTATATGATCACTTGAATGTCCTACAGGCCTCTTCAACTTAACATGTCTAAAACCCAGCCTTCATCCAGTGCTCACCTCCCTCATATCTGCTTGTCTCTCAGTCTTCACAGCTCTGTAAATGATAGCATCCAGCTGCACAAACAGAAAATACTAGAAATTATCCTTGAATCCTTCCTCTCCCTCATGGTTACTATACGCAAGCTATCACAGAGTCCTGTCATGTCTGCCTCTAAAATAGGTGACATCCCTGCCTGCTTTCTCCAATTTATTGTTTGTTGCCCCAGTCCATGTGCAATTACTTCTCCCCTTGTTTCTTACAATTGCCTCATCATTATTTGTTTCCTTTTGTCCTCATAAGTCATTTCTTCACACAGCAATCAGACTTATCTGCTTCCATCAACTCCATTCACTGATTTTTTCATGTAGAAGTACGTGGAAACACATCTACATTCCATATCATGGTCTATGATGCCTACACAGGTGGTTCACACCTGCATAGTTGTACCTTTGTCTTCCTTCTTCCCCATTGCCTGTCAAACGAAAATGTGAGGGGGTGAAGGACAGTGGATCATAGCAAGTCAATGGCTTATTAGGGAAGCAAGCTGGAAAGAGACAGGGTGTTGGCAGAGGGCAGGATGCTTACAGTTGAGATTGCGAAGTGAGTGGCTGAGGAAGGGTGGAGGGAAAGTCAAAGATCCCAGAAACGAAGGTCCTGGAAGAACCATTGCTATGACTATTGAAACTACAATGATTATGGCAGGGAAAGGAAATGAGAGACGGACTGGGAGTCTCAAGGATTGAGAAATGGCCCGAGAGCATTGGCAGGTGACTGTAACAAAAAAGAGATCATGTGCAAACTTTAAACCTTATATCATCACAATAATGTGTATTTATTTATTTACTTTTTTTTTTTTTTTTTTTTTGAGACAGAGTCTCGCTCTGTCGCCCAGGCTGGAGTGCAGTGAGGTGATCTCAGCTCACTGCAAGCTCCACCTCCCGGGTTTACGCCATTCTCCTGCCTCAGCCTCCCGAGTAGCTGGGACTACAGGCGCCCGCCACCTCGCCCGGCTAGTTTTTTGTATTTTTTAGTAGAGACGGGGTTTCACTATGTTAGCCAGGATAGTCTCGATCTCCTGACCTCATGATGCGCCTGTCTCGGCCTCCCAAAGTGCTGGGATTACAGGCTTGAGCCACCGTGCCCGGCCAATAATGTGTATTTATAACGTTAATGTAGAAAATGACTAGGTGCCATGGCTCATGCCTGTAATCCCAGCACTTTGGGACACCAAGGTGAGTAGATCATCTGAGGTCAGGAGTTTGAGACCAGCCTGACCAATATGATGAAACCTTGTCTCTACTAAAAATACAAAATTAGCCAGGTGTGGTGGCACACACCTGTAATTCCAGCTACTCAGAAGGCTGAGGCAGGAGAATCACTTGAACCCGGGAGGTGGAGGTTGTAGTGAGCTGAGATCGCACCACTGCACTCTAGCCTGGGAAACAAGAGTGAACCTCCGTCTCAAAAAAAAAAAAAAAAGAAAAAAAGAAAAAGAAAAAGAAAGAAAGAAAGAAAAGAAATACACATTATGTCTTTTAATATTTTTAGAGGCTCTGTGACATAAGACTTTGTGGGGAAAGACAATGAACATTTGTTCAGTCTATTCTCTGGGCCAGGAACTGAGCTAATTTTTTTTCATATATTATATCTTTTAATCCTGAACCTTTCCATCTGTTTAGCAACTTTTTGTTCTCACAGTTACTTTCTTGGAATTAATAGTCTCCAGTTGGGCAGGGTAAAGGAGAGCATCAGGATAAATAGCTAATGCATGCTGGGCTTAATACCTAAGTGATGGGTTGATGGGTGCAGCAAACCACCATGGCACACGTTTACCTATGTAATAAACCTGAACGTCCTGCACATGTATCCTGAAACTTAAAATTAAATTAAATTAAATTTTATAAAAATAATCTCCCCTCACTGATTAATCATGCTAAGGAAGAAGAGCTGTCCTTTTGTGAAGACTCACTGGCTTCTCTAACTTTTCTGGATTGGTAGGATATTAATTTAAACAGTCTTAATGCTTTCAGGGACATTCTGTTTGGCAGACTGAACAGTAGAGATCAGATAAACTGGACCTGGACAAAAGATAGAGGATAAAATGAGAGTGTCAAGTTATGTTGCTTTGGCTACATGAGAATAATTTAGGCAAAGAGGTGAGAAATTAAATAAGAATTGAGAGCAAAACGGTCACGGCCATGCTCCTCAAGAGCTGAATAAGAAATAACTCGTAATTGGTGCATTCGGACAATCCTGCCCAAGTCCTGAACCCTTCGAATGGCCACCTCCCACCTCCCCAAGGACAGAGTCATTCCACACTCAAGAGAGCATTCACCGATTATCAAGAACTTATTATGCACAGACACCGAGCCAAACACTGTCACTCTCAGGGATGGCTGTGCTGACATAGAGCCACCATGGATGTTCTCGGGAGAAGTATGTTCTCATCCTTTTCTTTCCCTTGCCCTTTTCTGAAGCTGGAAAATTCCCTACCTATGTAGATAATAATCATCAGTTACTTTTCTAAGACAGAGACCAGCCACTTTGAGGTTTCGGGGTTTTCATGAGCTGTCTTTGACTTGAGACATAGTTATTTGTCCTTAAAGGAAAACTCAGAGAGGCTGGCATGTGAATTCAGTGAGGTCAATGACAGTAATTACTGAGGTCAGTGCTCCCACTTTGTATGCAGTGGAGTGCAACTGGGGCCTGTCGAGGGGATAAAGACCCCTCCCTTACTCATTTGAGGTTGTGGAATGTCCACTGGAAAGTTCAGAAGCTTTGGGCTTAATTCTTACTTCTGCCACTTGCTAGCTCTTTGACCTTGGACAACTTATTCCATCTCTTAGTATATTAGTTCCCCATGACCAAAATGAACATAGTAACATCTGCCTTACTGAGTTGTTTTTAGGCTTAATGAGTTAATATATATTTTGTGCTCACACATAGTAGGTACTCAATAAATAACAGCTAGTATTTTAAGGTCAAAAGCATCAGCTAATGGGTACTATATCACCTGAATTGGTCATGCTTGTGGGATAAATGAACATTTATTATCCTATTAAATGCTCAAAACTGGCCACATCAAATGCTATTTTTAAACTACTTTATACGTCTTAAGGCTTCCTTCCTTTTCATTCTTTAACAGAAGCAATGAGAGGATTATCTTACTATTTTTATTTAACCTTTGGTCCAAGAAGTTTTTTGAGGCCAGCAAACAGCTCTTCCTCAAAGCTACGTAGGAGCTGAGGACAAGGCAGCAGCTGTCCTTCCCTCTGGTTCAATAAGGGAAGCCGGGGCTGGACAAACTAAAGGAAAGCCCATCAGAGCTAGAAGCTTAGGTTCCTGGGCCACCACAGAATCAGGCCAGAACAATGAAGAGAAAGACAAACTCTACCACTCCACGGTCACAGTCTATTTCCAAATGGAAACGAGAGGATGCAGGCTACTCTTGGCATGACTCTCTTTCTCTGAATGTAAACTTCCTCTGATTTACTGTCAAGTGCTTTGAATAAATTGGGAGAGAGAAAGGGGCTAAAATGAAAATCAGAAATGTTTAGGCTACAGATTGTTTTCTACCAATATTTTTCAAGGTTTTGGTGTTTTTTTTGTTTTGTTTTGTTCTGTTCTGTTTTGGTTTTGGTTTTTCTCTGTCCAATGGCTCTTATTTATTTGGCCTATCTCGTTAAGGATAAAGCGTGGTCCAGGCCAGGCATGGCAGCTCACACCTGTAATCCCAGCACTTTGGGAGGCCAAGGCGGGCGGATCACCTGAGGTCAGGAGTTGGAGACCAGCCTGGCCATGATGGTGAAACCCTGTCTCCACTAAAAACACAAAAATTAGCCAGGCATGGTTGGCGGGGGAAGGGGGGCGTCTGTAATCCCAGCTACTTGGTAGGTTGAGGCAGGAGAATTGCTTGAAACTGGAGGCACAGGTTGCAGTGAGCTGAGATCACGACACAGCACTACAGCCTGGACGACAATAGCAAAAATCTGTCTCAAAAAAAAAAAAAAAGGAAAAAAAGAAAACAAAAAAAAGACAGAATGGTCCCATTGCAAAATGCTCCTTGTGGGCCTTATGGGGGTGCTATTCTTGTAATGATTCAGCCCCTTCAAGGCTGGGAGATGCAGCCTCCCACTCCTGTAGCACTACCTGGTTTGAGGCACTTATGTCTAGAATCCAAATGACAGGCCTGGAGCAATGACTTTTTTTCTTATTTATGTATATAACACCTAAGCTTATTTATCTCCCCTAGTGACTAAGCACACTAAGTACTTTCTGAAGCGAGTGGAACAGAAACAAGCTTTTCCCTCTTTATGTTCCAGCAGCATTTCCGGTCCCTCGATTTTTTTCACTGTAAGAGCCCTTAGAGTCTATCTATGCTAGATGTTTAAGAACTCATCATGCCAGTGAAGAGCCCTGCCCACCAGGGAAAGCAGCAGACCTTTCTCACAGACCACAGTTCTACTGGAAAATAAATGCAAGTCGTCAGCTTATTTCCCTGACTAGGGGAAACTAAAGTAGAAATTCATCTCAGGCCTTACAGAGTTCACTTCCTTACACAGAGTTAGTTTGGATTAACTCGGATTAATTTGGATGAACTCTGACACTGTAGACATAACATCCATACAAACACCTGTTTCGTGGGCAAGTGGTTGCATGCATTATAGAAACACATAAATACTTAGCATGCGTTATTAAAGTTTGGTCT
This sequence comes from Theropithecus gelada, assembly GCF_003255815.1. Classification (NCBI taxonomy): domain Eukaryota; kingdom Metazoa; phylum Chordata; class Mammalia; order Primates; family Cercopithecidae; genus Theropithecus; species Theropithecus gelada. The sequence goes on from NC_037676.1 coordinate 88,361,060, forward strand.
TGTATATGGTTTACATAAACATTCAAATGTTTTACAAACGTTGTGGCCTCATAGGCAGTATCCGGTCCTTTTAAAAAATTGTTCTAGGCCACTTAAAAATTGACTTTGACCCTTTTAAAATGGCAGAGGGATCTAGTTCCTCCTAATCCTCCCCATTACCTCACTCACTAGCATTACTTTTCTGAAATAATTGATGTTTGTGAAATCCTTGAAATAGTTTTGTTTGCCCTTAGCATCACAACTTTAACTTAACCAAAAGAAATGTGACTTACTATGCCCTTACGTTGTAACATCAGTAAGCTTTTAAAATATACGTGACTTTAGAGGCACAGAGGCTCTGAGTTTGTAGAGGCTGAAAAAGGAGTGGAGCAGCCAGCATCTTGGAGGGAAGCCAGATGTCCTGCCCTGTCCTTCCCAAAGCAGGTCTATTGTGCTACTGCTGCCTGGCCTTGGGGCACCTGCTCCGCAGGCGGAAATCAGTTAAGTTCAGCAACAGAAAGAGAAGGAAGGGCTGGAGAAGGAGGAAGGCACAAAAGGAGACTGGCTGTGAGTAGGCAGCAAATTCAATGCAAGAATAATTTGTTCCTTTCACAGAAGAAGCCAAAAAAATTTTTCTTTTGATAATAATGAATTTTGTTTTATTGACGAACATCTATGGGTGTGAGAAAATGGATCATGTGGGCTGTAACCGGGGTAACCGAGTGGGCAGTAGTTTAGGCAACCTGATAAATTTATGGTGAGAACCGCTAGGAAGGATTCATCTGTACACTTCAGCCTCCTCGTTCCGCAATATCACCTGATGCTGTGATCGACTGTGAGCTCACCTGTGTGCCAGAGACAGGAAGGTTGGCTGGCTATGGAAGCATCTAGTCTTATTTATATGCGTTCATCAGAAAAGAGGAAAAGGAGTGGAAAAAAAGGAAGAAAATGTGAGAAAAGTAAAAACATTATTTTTTATTGTTTCTCACTGGCATGTACTAATTATACATAATTAGCACATCTATCACTTCAAACATTTATCATTTTTTGTATTGAGAACATTCAGAATCCTCTCTTCTAGCTATTTGAAAATATACAATAAATTATTGTTGGCCAGGCGTGGTGGCTCAAGCCTGTAATCCCAGCACTTTGGGAGGACGAGACGGGTGGATCATGAGGTCAGGAGATCGAGACCATCCTGGCTAACACGGTGAAATCCCGTCTCTACTAAGAAATAAAAAAAAAAACTAGCCGGGCGAGGTGGCAGGGGCCTGTAGTCCCTGCTACTTGGGAGGCTGAGGCAGGAGAATGGTGTGAACCCGGGAGGCGGAGCTTGCAGTGAGCTGAGATCTGGCCGTTGCACTCCAGCCTGGGCGACAGAGCAAGACTCCGTCTCAAAAAAAAAAAAAAAAAAAAAAAAGAAAAGAAAATATACAATAAATTATTGTTAACTATAGCCACCCTATAGAACACTGCAACTTATTTCTTTCATCTAGCTATAATTTTGTATCTGTCAATCAAACTCTCCCTGTCTTCCTCACTGCCACCCTCCCTAGCCTCTGGTAACCACTATTCTATTCACTCCTTCTATGAGATCAACATTTTTTAGCTTCCACATATGAATGAGAACAGATAGTATTTATTTTTCTGTGTCTGGCCTGTTTCCCTTAATATAAGGTCCTCCAAGCTCATCCATGTTGCCACAAATGATAGGATTTCATTCTTTTTAAGGTTGAGTGATATTCCATTGTGTATATATACCACATTTTCTTTTAAAAATATTTTTTTTAATTTCAACTTTCATTTTAGATACAGAGGTTACATGTGCAGATTTGTTACATGGGAATATTGTGTAATGCTGAGGTTTGGCATATGGATCTCTCCCACCACTCAGGTAGTGAGCATAGTACCCAATAGGTAGTTTTTTAAACCATTCCACCTCCACCATCTAGTAGTTCATAATGGCTATTGTTTTCCATATTCGTGTCCATGTGGGCTCACTGTTTAGTTCCACTTAAAAGTGAGAAAATGCAATATATACCACATTTTCTTTATCCATTTATCCATTGATAGACACTTAGGTTGATTCCACATCTTGGCTATTATAAATAGGGAAGCAATAAACATGAGAGTACAGGTATCTCTTTGACCTACAGATTTCAGTTACTTTGGATATATACCTAGAAATATGATTGCTGGATCATATGGCAGTTCTATCTTTAGTTTTTGAGGATCCTCCATATTGTTTTCGTAATGGCTGTACTAATTGATATTCCCACCAAAGGTGTACCAGAGATTCCCATCCTCCACATCCACATCCTCACCAGCTTTTGCTATATTTTTGTCTTCTTGATAATGGCCATTCTAACTGGGTTGAGATGATATCTCCTTGTGATTTTGATTTCCATTTCCCTAAAAATGAGTAACGTTGAACACTTTTTCATTAGGTCTATTTTTAAACGTACAGCTACAGTGCACATAACATGAATCTGTATACAACAATGACCAGATCGTCTTAATCCTTGTTTAAGACAATAAATCATCAGTCCTTTGGAACTTTGACAGTCCTCAAGCAGAAAACTTCAGTTTTTCTGGGTTGTTACCTGATACCTCGACCACCTTATCATTGGTTGATGGATATGTAAAAGCAAAGTTCCTTCTGCTAAATGTGTTCAGCAAAAAAAAATTCTGATTTATAAAAAGAATTAGCCAAGCATATCAGATTAGCACAGCACAGGTAGCCCATTGGCAGATTTGTAAGATTCTGAATAAGGAGTCACCAGTTATGACCTGGTCTGTTAGGGAATCTCTGTGAAAAGAGTTAAGGCCTATATGATAAAATATATTTCTAAATTTTCACTGATGAACATACAGAAGGCTGCTGCATTAACAGTATGTTCAAGTTAGCCAACTCTTAAGGTTTCTCCATCTTCTAGAGAGTGATAATTGAATTGTGTGTCTATGAATCATTTTGTAGTTTTGCATTTATTTTAATTTTGTAATGTGTCAATGTTTCAAAGCAAGAACTTTAACATGTAACAGAAGCTCTTCAGAATTATCTCCCGAAGATTAATTTGGCTAATAATAATAAAGTCTGATATTTGGAAGATAGTTTCTCATCAACTGGTAGGCCTCATGTTTCAAAATTGCATGTTGACATATTGACTTTTACAGAGCTACAAATGCCAGTAAATGTGGCATCTGAAATACAGGAAAGAGTCTATTAAAATTCTTTGAATTGTTTAAACAAATAATGTTAGGAGTAGCAGGAAATAAGGAAATTCATCATTTCCAAATGATGTATTTAAAAATAAATCATTTGGAATTGATGAATTTCCTTATTTGTTGTCTCTTTCCTCACCAGAAACATGACGTGAATGGTATTCTTTTCCAGGAAACAGATATAGAACTTTATATATAGGGCATTTATAAGTTTCAGTGATTTGTCTTATTTCACTATGCATTATAAGCAGAGATTCTCTGAACATTTGAACATATTTTGCTTTAAATTTTGTATTCATGACAAAAATTTGAAAGCTTTATTTCTCCTAATGTTTATTTTACTTATATTTCAAGTAAGAATCATGCTCATTAAATTTGTCTACCACTAGTTGTCATACTTCAGCAGATGAGACTCTGCTACTATCCCGTTAATCCCCAAATGGAAGTGGAAGACCAACTTTTGTTTCTCTGCAGCCTGTTTTCCAGTCTCTATTAGCTATCAAAAATGTCTGTGCCTATTTCAAACTTAACATGTCCCAGCAATGATGTAGTTGATAAGTTTCCAAATAAACCATGAAATCATTATCTCTCTTCTTATCATAAAATTCTCTGTCTTTTCAACCATAGTTTAAGTTGGAGAGGAGATTATAGATAATGACTAGCCAAATTAATACATTAAGAAATACTTCATTATTACTATTAACCAAATTAATCTTTGGGAGATAATTCTGAAGAACCTCTGCTATATGCTGAAGTCATAGCTTTAAAGTTTTACTTCATTACAACATTAAAATAAATGGGAAACTGCAGAGTGATTCATAGACACAAAATTCAATCATGACTTTCTAGAAGATTGACAGACCTGAAGATTTGGCTAACTTTAAGACCAGAATTGACTAACGTATGAAGAACAGTGCTCCTAACTAGCAAGAACTATGCAAATTAAAAAAAAAAAAAACAAAACAAGAAATTGTATGAGATTTCTGACTTGTAAACAAACAGCTTCATACAGACCATGCAAACCAACTTTTGATTTACATTTGATCCCTTTGTCCCGCATAAACACAGCCAGAAACACAGATAAGAATATTTTTATCCAAAAAAGTCCATGAATAGAACAATTGAGTCTTCAAAATGTTTATTTTGTGTACTAAACTACATTTTCTTTCCTTTCTTTACATAGTTCTATGTCAGATCCAGATTTTTAAAAATAAATTTATGAAAGGCCCTGTGAATTTTGATTTGCTAAAGTCTCTCAAGGTAAAGTCATCTAAATAAATGCTTTGTGTCAATTTGGATATGTTACAAAGCCGTAGAAGTCAAAAGATGTAGAGAATTTGAAGACTGCAGCAAGCAGATTATATTAAAACTTTTTGCATCCATATTTTGCATTTGTGTTTCAAATATTTACCAAGTCAGCAGCCAAATGAAAATAATTTTTGCATAAACTGTAAATTGCAAATTTCAAGAAACAGGGAAAATGCATTTAAATTTATTTCATTTAAAAATAGTCATGCCTTGGTGTTTACAGAATTTTTCTTCTTGAACTTTTAAAGAAAACTACAGGCAGCATACTTTGAAAATGCTTTATTTTAAATCAACAGTGCATTTTCCTAAAATTAAACTGAAGTCTTTGGTTTATGATAGCACAGTTACTCTGGGAAGTATTTAATCCAAATTCAAAATCACACTTAATTTCATTATTTAAGAACCAAAAACCTCACTAAATAGTCAATCTATAAAATGTACCACTTTGATCATGTATAAGGAAAGCATAGCTGATCATCTGCACTACTTTATGTCATATTTGGGACATTGGTAGGTAAGATAAAGTGTATCATTAATAATCAAACCTGGGTGAGAGGTAAGAATTATACCACTGATCCAATGAAGTAGATAATATCACAACTGTGTTTGTGCAAAACTTCATCTCATTGACTCTGCTATCAACATTGTCTTCTTTTTTTTTTTTTTTTTTTTTGAGATGGAGTCTAGCTCTGTCACCAGGCTGGAGTGCAGTGACTCAATCTCGGTTCACTGCAAGCTCCGCCTCCTGGGTTCACGCTGTTCTCCTGCCTCAGCCTCCCGAGTAGCTGGGACTACAGGCTCCCACCACCACGCCCAGCTAATTTTTTGTATTTTTTAGTAGAGATGGGGTTTCACCATCTCTAACCTCGTGTTAGCCAGGATGGTCTTGATCTCCTGACCTCGTGATCCACCCACCTCAGCCTCCCAAAGTGCTGGAATTACAGGCGAGAGCCACTGCACCCAGCCCCAACGTAGTCTTCTGACTCTCATCTGATTCTTTTTTTATGTTCTTGATCGACTAGCCCTACTTTCTCCTGTTCACCTGCTCATTTTCTTCCCTACCCGCTTGCTTATCTACCTTATTTTTGATTTGTAGATTGAATAGATGTTTAAGCCCAATATCTATTTCTCAGTCTTTCCTTCTTTCTCCCTGTAATTACAATTCAACCCATCTTCTTTGGAATCTTCATTGTACTCTCTCAAATACCATTCTTGGAGTTGAGGACTCCAATTTTCCAGATCTTCTTTTGCACAAGCACCCTAAAATGCATCCCTACCCACTACCTTATCTTCCAGATCTTGTCCATCATTCTTAACAATTTGACAGCGTGTCCAGAACATTGCATCCTAAATGAATCTAACAAGAGGTAAGTTGAACACAATATTGGCATTTGAAAGTCTTCAATAGAATTAGGCCCTTAATTTAGCTTTTTCTAAGACTTTAAACATTCAAATGTTTCTTCTGCTTATGCTTAGTCTTTAAGCCAACTTGTTATTTGTTTCCTGAACAAGGTTCCTCTGTTTAAAGAAAAAAAAAAAAAAAGAGGCCAGGCGCGGTGGCTCATGCCTGTAATCTGAGCGCTTTGGGAGGCCGAGGTGGGCGGATCACGAGGTCAGGAGATCAAGACCATCCTGGCTAAAACGGTGAAACTTCGTCTCTACTAAAAATACAAAAAATCAGCCGGGTGTGGTGGCAGGTGCCGGTAGTCTCAGCTACCCAGGAGGCTGAGGCAGGAGAATGGCATGAACCCAGGAGGTGGAGCTTGCAGTGAGCTGAGATTATGCCACTGCACTCCAGCCTGGGTGACAGAGTGATACTCCATCTCAAAAAAAAAAAAAAAAAAAAAAAACAGAGAGAGAGAAAGGAAAAGAGAAAGAAAGAAGGAAAGAAGAAAGAGAGAGAGAGAGAAAGAAAGAAAGGAAGAAAGAAAGAAGGAGAGAGAGAGAGAAAGAAAAAAGAAAGGAGAGAAAAAGAAAGGTAAACTTATTTTAATAAATTCTTAGATGTTTGCAAACACATGAAGCCTCCATTGGAGACACAGCTAAACTAGGAAGCCTTTCCCTGGTCCTGGAAAGTGTTTCCATTGCAGCAGGAGAGAAATGGAAAATATATGGGCAAGGGGAGGTCTTAAGTAGGGCCAGTCAAGGCCTCTGACCTCTGTTTCTCTTGTTTCCAAAGATCCTAAAATTGAATTTTGTCTTCTACCCTGAAATGGTTGACATATGCTCAAAAATCATGTTTTAAATCACAGAGCTCTTTGCTCATTTATTTATTTATTCAAGCATTTATATAGTGCTTACCATGTATTAGGTTGGTGCAAAAGTAATTGCAGTTTTGCCAAAAGCTGTGCTAGCCCTTGACTCTGATCTCAAAAACTGACTCATAATGTATTTTATGTCTGTCTTCTTAAATTAATCAGTCATAATTTTTTGTATGGTATCTGTCCTCAGCCAGATGTAAGAATCAAACTGATTCCCAGGAGTGTAACTAATGAACCTAGGTAAATCTCAAATAGGTAAGTTGAGAAAGTGTGGAGGATTTTGCTTGGAGAGAGGGAACTCAGAGGTCTTTAAATCACACACTTTAACCTCCATTCCTTTCTACTAGGCTGGTTTGATATAAAAACAATGATTTTACTGTGGTCCCAAGCCTCCTCTCCTCCTACGCAATTGTCCTGTTTTGTTGTTGTTGTTGTTGTTGTTTTGTTTTGTTTTTAAGACGGAGTCTCACTCTGTCACCCAGGCTGGAGTGCAGTGGTGCTATCTCGGCTCACTGCAAGCTCCGTCTGCCGGGTTCACGCCATTCTCCTGCCTCAGCCTCCTGAGTAGCTGGGACTACAGGCGCCCGCCACCACACCCAGCTAATTTTTTGTATTTTTTTTTTAGTAGAGATGGGGTTTCACCATGTTAGCCAGAATGGTCTCGATCTCCTGATCTCGTGATCCGCCTACCTTTGCCTCCCAAAGTGCTGGGATTACAGGCGCAATTTCCTTTTTCCCATCAGCTTTCTACCTGGAATTTAAGGCCTAGTTTGTCTTATTCTGACAATATTCTTTCCAGGAGGGAGACAACTCGATTTAAGAGAGAAAGAAGCTGTGTTAGCCAAAATTAAGTGAGGACTGTGAACCCATTCCTATCACCTGGAATATGCATACTCCCGCTAGATTAGGGCAGATAGAATTTCAGGTCCTGCCACCACACCAATGGTTGCAAAACTGGAGGCCAAATATTTAACAATGTGTTGAAATTTCAGGCCAAAATAATGTAATCCAACCAACACATACAAATTGTTGCTCCTGTTCTTGCACTGATCCATTTCATTTGTAAGATGCGTATTCTCACTGGCCAGAAATTCAGACTAAGTTTAGTCATCACAACTAGTTCTCTAAGCACACAACCAGAATCTAAACACATATCCATTGAAGCCACCACCCTACCACCCACGGAGCTGCCGTCTCATTCTTGCTTGATTCTTGCACTTTCAACAGAATTTCTTCTCCTCCATTGTCTTCAACCATATTTCTTTTCTTAGTTCACAAAGCCTTGAGTTCTCTTCTGCCAAGTTACTAATTTATTCTTCCTATCTGAGCAGCATTCCAAATTCTTAGTTAAATTAGATGGTATAGGGAAGGCACTTTATCAAATCTAAAAGAACAACAAGATATAAACTATTATTTTTAGCAGAGATGGCTGACAATGGAGTAACTTGAAAAAGGTGAAGACAACCTTCATATACATCCCTGACTCAGTTTACCATTTGCTTACGCTGCCAGGTGGTACCCAATAGCTCCTTAGGCAGAGTGAGATGATCTATCTAATGTTATCTCATCACCATTTTTTTTTTACTTTTAAAAAAAAATATATATATATTTTAGAGGCTGTTCATGAAAACAATCTTTTTGTAAAAATACAGATAAAGTATCTCTGTCACTTTAATCAATTCCACTCATTTTTCGTTACCTGCTACAAAAAAAACTACCATTGGCATTTTGCCTTGTGTCTTCTCAAACCATTTTCTATGCATTTACATACATCTGCGTACATATAGAAAATTAGTTTTGTTATGTGAGATTTTATTTAGTTTTGTTTACAAAAACGAGATCATTCTGTTCATTTAGTTTAGCAACATGTTTAAGTTAATAAGTCTTGAAAATATTTTCTCTTTTCCAAATATAGGTCTTCCTTATTCTTTCATCTGTGCATAGTTACTTCATATGAATGTACCATAATTTAGTCATGAGTTTCCTTAGGTACTTGGCAATTTTTACTTTTCCCAATAGTGCTGAAATGAATATTCTTATAAATGCCATTTTATACATATATGGGAATCTTTTTCTATCGTCATTAATATTAATAAAAATTCCCAAACTTCTCTGGAAAACTACTTAACCAATTTGAGTGTTCTTCACTTCTCTATGTCCTCATATAATACTTAGATTAGCTCCATTTTTATTTAATTTGTTTTTATTTAATTTGCTAAACAGGCAAAAAGCCTCACTTGTTTTAATTTGAATTCCCTTGTTGCTGAAGAGAAACTTCTTTTCATATTTTCCACTGTTTCTCTTTTCCTATCCTTATCCTATGCTCATTTGACTATTTAGTTGTGTTTTCCTTATTGATATGTGAGAGTTCTTTATATAGTCTAAATACTACTCCTCTATCTGTTTTATGTATTACAAATATTTTCTTTTTCTTTTTCTTTGACTCTTAACTTTTTTATGGTACAAGAACATTGTAATTTGTATAGAGTTCAATCATGAATATTTTTATGGTATTTGCATTTTGCAACTTGCTTAAAAGACACTCCTTATACCAGATTTGTAAACATATCCTCTCATGTTTTCTCTTAATTCTTTAGCAGTTTTTAAATTTTATTTAACTCCTCTGCCTAACAAGAGAGACTAGCGACAGACTAAAGACAATCTACAGAATGGGAGAAAATATTCATCCTAAACAGCTGTGTTTGTGTTGGATACAAACTCTGCATCCAACAAAGTCTAATATCCAGAATCTATAAGGAAGTTACATCAACAAGCAAAAAACAAACAATCCCATTAAAAATAGGCAAGTGACATGAACAGATACTTCTCAAAAGAAGACGCACAAGTGGCCACCAAACATATGAAAAAATGCTCATCATCACTAATCGTCAGAGAAATAAAAATCAAAACCACAATGAGATACCATCTCATACTAGTCAGAATGACTATTATTAAGCAGTCAAAAAATAACAAATGCTGGTGAGACTGCAGAGACAAGGAGGCTTATACACTGCTGGTGGGAATGTAAATTAGTTCAGCCACTATGAAGAGCAGTTTGGAGATTTCTCAAAGTGCTTGAAACCAAATTAACATTTAGCTCAGCAATCTCATTACTAGGTATATATCCAAAGATATACATATGCACTTGTAGGTTCATCACAGTGCTATCAACAATAGTAAAGACATAGAATCAACTTAGATGCCTATGAATGGTGGCTTGGATAAAGAAAATGTGATACATATACACCATGGAATACTATGCAGCCATAAAAAAGAATAAAATCATGTCCTTTGCAGCAACATGGGTGCAGCTGGAAGCATTTATCCTAAGTGAATTAATGCATGAACAGAAAGCCAAATACCACACATCCTCACCTTTAAGTGGGAGCTAAACAATGAGTATGCATGGACATAAAGATGGGAACAATAGACATTTAGTACTACTAGAGTGGATAATGAAGGAGGGGGGCATGGACTGAAAAATTATCTATCAGTACTATGCTCACTACCTGGCTGGCAGGATCGTCTGTACCCCAAACCTCAGTATCATGCAACATACCCATGTAACAAGCCTGAACTTGTAGTCCCTGAATCTAAAATAAAAGTTGAAATTATTTTTAAACAATTTTTATTTAACTTTTTAACCCAGCTGAAGTTCACTTTTGCACATAGTGTAATTTAAATAATTTACCTTTTTTCCTCAAATGAAAAATTAGTTGGCACAAAATTATTTCCTGAGTTGTTTCTACTTTTCACTCTGATATGAGATATTGCCTTTATCATTACTAAATTTCAATGTATACATTATTCTGTTTCTGAACTCTCTATTGGGTTCACCCTATTGTTCTATTTTTGAAGGAATGTGAGGCAGTTTTAATTATTATAATTTAAGTACATGCTTCAGTATATGAAAGATCAAATTCCCTCTTACGTTAAAAATAATTTATTGATTATTGTTTCATGTTTTATTTTCCAGATGAGTTTTACAGTTAGCCTATAACATTCTATAATTTTCTTGTTGGGACTTGTATTTAAACTACTTTGAATGTAAATGTCACTTTTTTTACAATATATAATTTTCTAACTAGATGTTAAAAGCAATGTAGATATAATTCCCATCAAGAAAAAAGTTTCTTTGCAATTTCGAAACTAGAAAGTGAATTTTAGATTTAATGTAGAAAGTAATGAAGAATCTTAATAAATGGAAGAATGAGATAAAAGATTCGGATTTAGAATACTTTTGCTAATTGTTTCAGAAGCTTCCTTAAAGCAAGAGTTCAATTAAGATTAGGGTTATGACAGCAATAGTCTCACATAAGGGTGAACAATTAGATTGTGGCAGCAATCTGGCATGAGAGGATAAGAAGCCAGCTAGGGTAGGGTCAAAGTGTATGGAGGGGAAAGACGAATGTGAAATATTTCCAAGAAAGAAATAAGCTATAATCGTACCCTTGTTTGATAAATGAGTCTCTGGAGCATTACAGTAAATCATTTTGGTTTCTTTGTCCTTGAGTCTCCAGTTAGGACAGAAAGCCTTCAAGACTAGCAATGATGATTCCTATTTTTTACTTCATTTGCATATCTGTGCTGTGACTGCTTTGTGTTTAGAAACATTGCAGGATTATAGCCCTATATTTTCTGTCTTTCACCTTGAGCTGTTGGCTGAGATTTTCACATGTGGTCAATCTTTTGACTGGCTTTAATACATTTAGACAATAGCCTGCTTCATTTAAAAAACAAAACCAGCCACTATAGTTCCTGTCATTGTCTTAAAGTCATAAGAATATCAAAACTAAATCTGTTACACAGAATATTTTAAAAAGAAATTTATCATGTATATCTGGGGTCTACAACATGATGTTATGAGATACATATAGATAGTAAAATGATTACTTATAGCAAAGCAAATTAACATATATAGCTACTCATATAGTTACTTTTTATTGTGACAAGAACACAGTAAGAGCTAACATCTTATTTAACAAAGATTCCTAATAAAATAGATTTTTAGTTACTACAGTCTTTATGTTGTACATTAGATCTCTAACTCATTCATTCTACATAGCCCCATTTCCTCCTCTGTTCCCTTGGCTCCATATTGCCTCTGGTAACCACTGTTTTATTTTCTGTCTCTGTATATTTGACTTTTTTAAACATATCACATATAAGTGAGATAATGCAATATTTGTCTTTCTTTGTCTGGCTTATTTCACTTAGCATAATATCCTCCAGGTTCATCCATATTGTGGCAAATGGCAGTATCTCCTTTTATAAGGCTGAGTAATATTCCATTGTATGTGTATACCACAGTTTCTTTATCCATTCATCTGTCAACAGGCACTTAGGTTGTTTCCATATCTTGGCTATTGTGAATAATGTTGCAATGAACATTGAAGGATGCAGGTATCTTTACAAGGTGATGATCTCATCCCCTTTGGGTATATACCCAGAAAAGAGATTTCTGGGTCATGTTGTAGTTCTGTTTTTAACTTCTTTAGATACCTCCACACTGTTTTTCATAATGACTACTTTCCCACCAACAGTGTACTAGGGTTTCTGTTTCTCCATATCCTCACCAGTATTTGTTATCTCTTGTGTTTTTCATAATGCCCATCCTAACAGATGTGAGGTGATATCTCATAGTAGTTTTAATTTTCATTTCCCTTATGGTTAATAGCAACTTTTTATATATTGTTTCGCCATTTTTATGTCTTCTTTGGATAAATATTTGCACAGGTTTTTAGCTCATTTTTTAATAGGGTTGTTTTTCTGCTATTGAGTTGTGAGAGTTCTTCATAAATGTTGGATGTTAATCCCTTATCAGATATGTGGTTTGCAAATATTTTTCCCAGTCTACAGGTTACCTCTTCATTTTGTTGATTTCTTTCTCTGCTGTGTGTAAGCTTTTTAGTTTGATATAATCCCACTTATTTATTTTTCCTTCTGTAGCTTGTGCTTTTGGTGTGATATTCAAAAAATCATTGTCAAGGGTAACATCAAGGAACTTCTATGTTCTCTTCTAGGAGTTTTATGCTTTCAGGTCTTACATTTAGGCCTTTTATCCATTTTGAGTTGATTTTTATGTATGGTGCAGGATAGAGGTCTTATTTCATTCTTTTGCATGTGGAAATCCAGCTTTCCCAGTATCATTTACTGAAGAGACTACCTTTTATACATTGTGTCCTCTTGGTGCCTTGTCAAAAATTAGTTGACCATAAGTTTGGATTTTTTCTGGACTTGATTTTGTTCCATTAGTCTACATTTCCTTTTTTGTACCAGTACTATACTGTTTTTATTACTATCACTTTGTAATATAATTTTAGTCAGGCAGTATGATGCCTTCAACTGTTTTTCTTTGGCAAAATTACTTAGGCTATTTGGGGATTTTTGTGGTTCCATACACCTTTTTTTTTTTTTTTTGTGGTTCCATACAAATGGATCGTTTTCTCTATTTCTGTGAAGAATGTCATTGGAATTTTGTTAGGAATTGTGTTGAATCTGAATATTGCTTTGGATAGTATGAACATTTTAATGATACTGATTCTCCCAAAACATGAACACAGGATATTTTTCCATTTATTTGTGTACTCTTCAATTTCTTTCATCAATGTTTTATCATTTTTAGTGTATAGGTCTTTTAACTCCTTGCTTAAGTTTATTACGAAGTATTTTATTTTCCTTGATGTTATTGTAAATGTGATTATTGTCTTAATATACAGAATATTTGGAATCATCCAGGATTATAGGTACTGGCATCCTAAGGAAGTTAGTTTTCCAGATGGTACTCACCATCATCATTGTCATCATCATTATAACTCCTAAGATTTACTGAGTAGTCACCACGTACCAGGCACTTTCTTTGCACACATTATCTAGACACTACAGTATTAATATTATCTAGATAAATATAGTAGTATAGTATTAGTGGAGAGATCGATATTATGAGTATTCTCATTTTACAGATAAGGAAACTGAGGTAAACAAAATTTAAGTAACCTACCCAAAGGCACACTCCTGCTAAATGATGCAGTCTTTATGTTGAACACAGCAATTTCAGTACCGAGTCTCCACTTTTAATGGCTATTCTAAATGACTAAATCAATAGAATCTTTTCTTAAATAGGAAGATCTTTAAGAAGTTGTTAATTGCCACTCACCCCTTTTCTGTTACATTATTTGAGAACTTGTTTTGTCTTCTTAGTGCCGTATTTAGATGTATTTAATCTGTATATTTGTGTTTGAGGCTCTTATTTAAGCAAAAGAGAGAGTGAGTCATCAGGTTTTAGATTCTTCTTTGACTTGAGTATTCTAATTTTGCTTGTTCTCCCTGGAAATGTGCAAACATCCTGAATGTCTGTGCAACTGAGTCTTCTGAAGTTAGACAGAAACATCCTTGACATCATTTCCCATTTCACCGTAATGTTGGTCACTTAACACTTCTGCAAACTCCATTCCCTGCTATCCTACATTAGCACTTAAGATCTGGTGGCCAAAGATAACATTTGTCATTCTTCCTCTGTTGTCAAGCTGGCTTATTTTCTGTGCATTTGAGGTCTGAGTAACAGTTACAGAAAGCCAACTTCTTTCCTGGATCAAATGAAAATGGAGGTGTTTGGAGGAAGTGGAGCCCTACAAGTGATTTCTGGTTTTGAAATTGTTGGTGGTATTTGATGAAGTACAGTATTATCCTTAAGTTCAACCTGAAGACAGTTGGAACATGTCAGACTAACCCAGAATGGTCCAATACCAGGCTGCCACTCATGCTTAATTTATTCAGTAGTAACTAAAGAGCTGTTTAAGGGTTCATCTGCATTTACCTAACTGCCCTTTGACAAAAGAACAAACTGCTTCACAGTCTGCCTTGACACTCTAACTGTAACTGTAGGCAGATCTGAAAAAAAATTGTCTGGGTCTACATACAATTTAGTTTAAATAAGGTAAAATGAAGAAATTACTGCTGTTGATATTCTCACTTTCTTTTTGAGAAAATGTCTGACAGTATTGGCTTCCAGAAAAAAGGATTCTACAAACCATCTGTGCTAAGAGCTATATCAATGTGAACACTCAGAGTAGAAGCTCATGTAGCCACTGTCAGTGGCAGGCCACTGGAGGAAACTCCTAGGGTTTTTGTTTAAAAGAGGGTGGGGAGTTATGAAACATTTTGCTAATTAGATGCATAGTCTTAGTTTGGTGAGCTGAGACACATGCCTTTCCCACCTGAGTTATTTGCTGCTGTAGCACAGACTCTGGAGACAGCCACGCAGTCCAGGGTATTTATCTCACAAATAAGGACCAGCTTGTTCCATTCATTCAGAGTGTATCCTTTCTCTAGTCCTGCTGAAATGCCTATCTACTTCTTTTTTTTTTTTTTTTTTTTGAGACAGTCTTGCTCTGTCGCGCAGGCTGGAGTGCAGTGACACTATCTCCTCTCACTGCAACCTCCGCTTCCCAGGTTCAAGTGATTCTCCTGCCTCAGCACTCAGACTAGCTGGAATTACAGGCGTAAGCCACTGTGCCTGGCTAATTTTTGTTTTTTTAGTAGAGACAGGGTTTCACCATGTTGGTCAAGCTGGTCTCGAACTCCTGGCCTCAAGTGATCCGCCCACCTCCACCTCTCAAAGTGCTGGGATTACAGGCGTGAGCCACCGTGCCCGGCCTCTACCTATTTTTGTGCCCATTTGAAACATTTACCTTCACTCAATACATGCACATACACACGGACACACACACACACACGCACACTCACACACACAGAATTTAAATCCACATTGGGAGGAAGAAGGGAGATGAGGGGAAAAGGAGAATATAAATGTATTTATGGCACTGAACTGTACACTTGAAAATGGTAACGATGGTAAATTATATATGTACATTTACCCCGTAAAAATTTTTAAACTCAAAAAATTAAAGTTAAAAAAAAAGCTGGAGGTGAATATCATGCTCCACACTGGAAGCAAATTCAGGCCTGATATGAATCTAAGGGGAATCTTTTGTTGTCAGAGAGTTTGCCTTCTCCTGTATACACATGATGGAATGTTCATGTGCAAAATCATAATGGAATGAAATAGATAACAATATAGCAATTCCCCCCAAGTCAAGATCAAGAGTATGTTAATGGTCACCCATTAATAAAGTCAAATTACAGAGCATTATGTTTTCTTAGTCATCTTGAATACAACTACTGGTGGTAGGGGCTGAAATATTTTCACATATTTTAAAAAATAAATGATTAAAAAGTGAGTAGTTCTGAGTTGTAATTTACTTCTCAGATCACAGAATCCCACACCTGAAAGTTGGTTCAAATTAATTTATAATTCAAGACCACGTGGTTTCTATTACATTCCTAATCAGTCCAACCAGAACCAAACCATAAAGCAATGGCAAGGTAGGAGGTGTAAACCAGGGACTCAAGCCCTGGTTTCAGCACTAACTGGTATCACATAACGTTTGCACAGGTCTTTATCACATTTCTCCTGTGACTGTGAGATAAAGTGTTTGAGTTTTTTTGCTACTTCTTTCAGGCAGCAGGAAAAAACTTATCAGTATCAACTTTTTTAAAGTTTTTTGTTAGGGTTTGAAATGGTGAAGTTACTAAAGAGATCCGGGATCATTATCTTTCATCATAGAATAATTATATGGCAGTACTAAATGAAAAAATCACACTTCAATTTTGTTACAAATAACTATGGTGTTTTTGTCCCAATATGAAAAAAAAAAGGCAAGAAAACGTTTGTTTTTCCCCCCCTTTTAGGTTTAGTTAGCTAATATCTAGGCCCTCCTGACTTCTCATTTCCAGTTTCTCACTACAAATGCTAGAAACCACATTTTCATTTCCTGAGAAATTTGGCAGTCTTCTGGCACAGGCCTCCTCCTGCAACCTGTGATTAGTAGGCTGTAGCAGACTGTATTTTCCAAGGACAGCCACGATGTCATCTCCTATCCCAAATGCTCCTCCAAGACCTTGCAGCTCCCCCTTCCATCCTGAATTTGGGCAAACTTGAGACTCACTCATAAGCATTGGGATGAAGCAGAGTGATGGTGCATGACCTCTGAGGCTAGGTCAGCTCCTGCCCTGGCAGCTGGAATACTCCTGCAGGAGGCTGGAGTGCCCCAGAAGCAGTTCAGCTGCCCCGAGGCGGCCATGCTAGAAGGAAGCCCAAACTAACATCCCCAGAGAGATCACGTGAAGAAGTCCTGACATCAACGGGGCCCCTACCTGCCCCAGCCCCTGCTTTTCCAGGTTAGCTAAGTGTACAACTACAGGAGCATCATGTGCCCAAATGCCCCAGCCAAGACCTTCCTTCCCAGAAGCTGATTCACAGAAACTATAAAGATAAGAAAATACTTGTGTGTTTTAGGTCACTAAGGTTTAGGTAATTTGTTATAAAGCAACAGTAACTTGGAACATAGGTATTGGGAAGAAATTAAATTACAAATTAAAGTCATGCCCCTAGCTTCAGAAATTAATTGGCTGAATTTTTGGAATGGATCTATTTCAATATAGCCACGCTGCTTCATGAGTTCACCATACCATCATTTCTCATAACTATGTTGAAAACGCAAAAATATAGTTGGCATATGAGATTCAGATATTTGAATCATCCGGGCTAACCTTATTTTCTTCCATCTGTAATGAACTATCCCAAATGAAATTACAAGAGTCAAACCAAAAAGAGAGTAGAGTTATATGGCAAGTGGGTTAGAATTACTTTTAATTAACCAAAAATTTCCCTGAGCGCTTCTCCCCTCTCTAGCAGGCAGATTCTCTCCTCATTTTCAAAGTGGTAAATAATAGAACCCTCTCCTACTGGGCTTCCTGGGTGTTATGCTTCTCTCTAAGAAGGAGCACTATGATTAAAAGATGAAATCGTCTAGAAGGTAACATTTTAATCATCCTTCCCTAAAGAGTTGGGCTTTTAATTTGGATGTGTTAATTTGTGCTTCCGGTTAGGCTGCTTTGTAAATGGAAGTGTTTTTCAATAGTTGAACAGGTGGTGTGTGTGCTCTGTCTCATAAGAAAAAAAGGGAGAGAACTCTGTCTTCCCTAGGACCTGTGCACCTACTATAGTTCTGCACCCAGCAAGCCTTCGAGAATATGATGTCTAAACGGGAGTGTATCAAAGAATGCAAGATCCAGCAATATCTTTACAAGTGTCTATGAAATAATAATAAAAGTAATGATAATAATGTAACAGTGTTTATTGAGTACTTACTATGTATCAGGTACTGGCACAAAACATTTTAAAGCATTATCTCATTTAATATTCATACTATTTACTGGCATAAAAAAGTGTGCGTGTGTGTGTGTGTGTGTGTATACACTGGGGCCTTCAGACTCTTGGCTATTGCTCTTTAATATTTTTTTGCAGCTTCAAAAAATAGTGAAGGCATAGGAAGAGAATTGCTTTTTCTGTAGAATTGTATAGGGCACACAACAGCCAGGGGACAATAAGAAAAATAGAAAATAATCCAGCAGGACCAAACCCACCATGACAGCTATCAGCCACAGACTCACCTACGGTAGGCCCTGTGACAATCATGTGGATACAAGTGAAAAATGGACTGAAATGAAAGGAAATGCCGCCTCTTCAGAGATGCATTTTCTGAGCACCCAGTCCAAAAGAGCTCTCCCTCCTCCAACCCCCCTCATAATTCTTATCCCCACCTGGCATACTATGCATTACTTGTTTGTCATTGCTTTTTCAGGATTAGACCACAGCCTCCATGAGAACAAGGGCAGAGAATCCTGCTGTCTCCCCAGCACCTGGAACAGTGCCTGGAACAGAGTGGGTGTTCAATGAATATCTTGAGAGGAATTGGAGAGGTAGTTGGTTGAGGGAAAGACTTAGGCAAAAAGAAAGAAGTACACCTGAGTTAGTTACTGAACACAGACAAGCTCTTGATAGAACACGTGAGATGAATGCTTCAATTACTGCCACCCTCTGTCCCAAGCTACACTGTTTAAGCTGCAGTTAAAAACACCGAGCAAGGCAGCAGGCACGTGATTCAAGAACATGCTGTTTCTAACCAAACAACAAGTCTCATTTTTTAATACCTCCAGTAACCAGAGATATGCGTTGTCTTCGATTCATTGTCCCTTCTTATGCTTAATGGCGTCTGCAGACATTATCTTTTCCTTTCTTTGACTGCTTATTTTTGCAGTGAAAGAACTTCTGACAGCATTCATTTGACTTCAGTACCATAATCAAGAGATTAGGATAATATTCAGTACCCTTCAAATTACTTGTTCAATGCCTCTTTAAAAATTGATCAGATTTCTTCTTTCCTCTTTCATTCAACAAACACCTACTGCATGTACAGCCTGTGTTCGGCAGCGTCAAGAAAGCAAAGACGAACCAGATAGAGATCCTGTTTTCAGAGCCCCATGTGGATTTCACCAGGATGCGTGCAGCTGCACAATGTTGCTTTTCCGCAGAAGCAAGTGACAGTTTATATTAAATCACTAAGTTTATTTTCCATTCATCTCACCAGTTGTATAGCAGCTTTTATGATATTCTTTCATGTCATGGAACATTTCCTGTGGGTTATGTTGTCCTGTCCCTTTCTTTCTTAAAACAGAAAGCACAGGGAAAAAAGTATGAGGACATCTGGTTTATGTGCCTGTGGGAAACAAGACTGAATACTTGGGACTTGATGTTCCTTTTATTTCTGCTTTACCACCATGACCTGCATGAAATATTAGTCATTTCAACAGATCTCCAGATTACAGAGTTTTAAAAAACCTTTTTTCTGATTTTATGAAGATAATTTTATAGTTATATCTATCAAATTCATTCACCCATTTCTGCATTTATTTATTTAACAAATATGTCTTAAGTTACTATCAGATGCCAAGCAATACCCTACTCTAAAAGTCTGCAATCTTAAGCGAAGAGCATGCAAACCCAAACTTTGTTTATTGTTTGAAACTCACAATTGTCATACGACAAGAACTTTGGTTTAATAAAGATATATGCAAACCTCGGGGGCAGGGGGCAGGGAACAGGGCAAAGGAACCTAAGTCTGCTGTGAGAATAGGGGAAGGAGTAACAAGAGAGGTAACAATGGGTCTGAGAGCTGGAGAATGAGCGAGAGACTGGTAAGCAGAAAAGTAATAGGGTGTGTGAGCAGAGTGGGGTGCGGGGGAGACTGTGTTCCAAGCAGTTGGCAAAGTTGAGAAAAATGGAGATGTGACATGTTGCAGTATAGCTGAAGTGTAAAATAAAAGAAGGAAGTGGCAGAAGAAACTGGAGAAGGAAATAAGACTTTACTCACGGAAAGACCTTGTGTTTCAAGAAAAGGAGTTTATATATTTATCCCGGGGGCATATGAAAGCACTAAAAATTTTTGAAGAATGACATAATCATATTTTGTTTTTTAAAGATATGCTGATGGAATTGTGAGGATTGCATTAATGATCATGAGAAGTGTGGGGAAAGGAGAAGAGAGGCAGGGGGCCCAGTAAGCCCAGATTGGGCATGGTGGCTCATGCCTGTAATGCTAACACTTTGGGAGGCCGAGGCCAGAGGATCACTTGAGCTCAGGAGTTCAAGACCAGTGTGGACAACATAGGGAGACCCATCTCTACAAAAAGTTTAAAAAAAAAAAAAGTCAGATGTACTCTCATGCACCTGTAATCCCAGATAGGTGGGGGAGGCTGAGGCAAGAGGATCACTCGAGCCCAGGAGGCTGAGGCTACAGTGAGCCATGAACATGCCACTGCACTCCAGCCTGGGTGACAGAGCAAGACCCCGTCTCAAATCAAAAGAAAAAGAAAAAATGTAGAGTGATAACCAGATGAACAATGACCAGATGAAGGTTTTTTTTTTCTCTCTGTTTTCTAAGATGGGGAATATGAAAGAGTCATGAGGATGTCTGTATAGCGAGGAGAATAGCCAAAAGAGAGGGAGACAGGGAACTGATGAAGCTTGGCCTGGGAAATGGTGGAGATGAGAAGCGCAGAGCACAGTGGAGAGGATTGTTCTCAGGTGGGGATGGAGGCTGTCCTTCTTCTAAGATGAACGGGGGCGGTGAAGGATGAATGAAGTGCCACCAAGTATCACAGCACAGGGGCAAGAAGCTAAGGGAGTGTCCCTGGTAACCTCATTGTTCCCTGTTAAAGAAAAGCTGGAATCAGTTACCAGGAAGAGGGCAGGTGGAGGACTGCGAAGCATGACGAAGCTGGGAAATTGCACAGTGAGAGAGACAGAGAATAAGGGATCGGGATGGATCTGTCAAACTGTGATACACTCGTAAAGATTACCACACATTTGTTCCAAAATTTGGGGCTTAAATTTATGGTTAAATGTATATTTCTGAAGTATTCTAAATCTCTTTAGAATGTTTTTGTCTCATGTTCTACCAGCATGTGTTCCCCTATGGCACTGCTTCTCCCACCCACTGAATTTATTACTCTATAAGAGAATGAGTTGTTAGGATTTAATGGGCATAAGAATTACCAGAGGAGATTGCTGAAATCACAAATTTCTGGATCTGAGCCTCAGCAATGCTGACTCAGTAGGTCAGGTTTAAACAGGCACCACGGATGATTCAGATGCAGATGGTCTGAGGACCCACACTGTGATGTGTTGCTATGGGAGGTGAACTTGAGCAGCTCTGGAGATTGTTCAACATAATTCAATATGAGAAGTTTTCAGGACTTTGTTTCATCTGCTAAGAGAAGGAAAAACTTGAGAGACTTCAAAGAAGTGTTTAAAATATCGTTGCAGATTAAGTTACATTTGGTAGTGGCAAGAAGGTTTGGGATGGATAAGGAGAGATGACCAAATTCAGAGCAAGATAAGCACTTCAGTTTGGAAAAATAACGCAGGCAACAGGATATTTAAATATTAGTATATTTTGTATTATTTCCAGTCACCTGGAGCTTTTATTAAGTACAGTTACATTGCATTTGTATTGTCAAGTTGTCTGTGAAGAAAAAGTTTCTAACTATGTGCTGTATCCAAATGCTGTAAGCAAAGTGGGTATATGGCTATAGACCCTACTCTTCATTGGTTCATCTCTTAAAGGAGCAGGCGGGAGAGGAAATATATATAGAACACTCGTGACAAAAAAAAAAAAAAATCAACATAATACAGGTATTTGGTAAATACTGTTTATTCCATTATCATTCAATATTTATGGAGTACCTACTACTTGCCCACTCAAATATAATTACTAAACAACTAATAGGAGCTAGACACTAAAGCAAAAAGCATATCAAGATAACAGAGCTACTGAACTTATCCCCAAACTTCCAGTCACACTGGGGAGACAGAGACATGAATAAGTTATTATAATATATGGTTAAGCACGGCAATTGCTTTAAACACAATGGTTTCTCGAATGTGTGTAGTGCCAGTAATGGCAAGTAGAAATGGGTGGAAACTATTCCAGCTTATAATGGTCAACCAAATTCTAACAACCAAGTGATGTGTAGCCATGCAGCATTGTCATGTAAGTACAATATTGTGAGTAATAATTGCTTGCCCCAGTATGGTGTTATTTTCTATAGAGTTGTATCAGACATATAAAAAATAAGGATATCTACTCCCATACCAGGAGATATGCTAGACAAGTTTGCATCATTTATAATAGCCAAAAAAAATGGAACAACAAAAAGGTCTATCAACCATAGAATGCATTCTTTTTTTAAACTCTGGTATATTCAAATAATAGAATATGCTACAGAAGTGAAGTGAATTACAGCTACATAAAACAACATGGTTATATCATAGGAATATTATACTGAGAAAAAAAAAACTGGACATAGAAAAATACATACAGTATGATTTCTTCTATAAAAAGTGCAAAACCATGCAAGACCAGCAGGTGGTAAACTATAAAGAAATATAGGAACCTGATGAAAATTCAATATAGTGATCCCTCTGAGAAGAGGGACGAAAATGGGCTTAAGGAGAGAGCCACAGGATTTCAAAGGTAATACGGTATTCTTTGAGTTACATTGAGTAGGGGTACATGGGATTTGTTGAATCATTACTTGTTATGATTTACATATATCCCATAGATATGCATTTGTAGCTACTGAACATTCAATGAAACCAACTTAAAGTAGAAAATAATGTATTTTGGGACCTTCAAAAAAAGATACAGCATTTTCTTGGTCTTCTTATTCACCTTTCATCTAAACTAGACAATATAAATCAGGTTTAAAATATGCTTTTACCAATGAGTGTTATTCACAGCCTTTAGTCCTATCACAACTTCAATAAATTACTTTAACAGAAGCCAATAGACATTCATTTAATTCTTACACTGTATGCCCAGCTTGGCCCATCCTAACCAGGGAGCCTTGAAGTATATGAGAATGTCTATTTGAATTAAAGTAGCTAGAATTGTATTTAAAAGAATTTTAACACCTATATGTTCACATCCTACGGATGGATACGCATACAGTATCAAGTGTCTGGTATGTACCAACACAGAGAATGCAATGGGAATGCACTAAGTACAGAGAAAGATTGTCTCCTATCTTCCTGGGAAGATCCAGAAAAGTTTTTTTAGAGGAGACAAAGTTTACATTGAACCTTAAGAAATGAATTGAATTTAGCGAGGGGAAGAAGAGGTGAAGGTAGAGGCAAGGTCTTTCAGGTAGAGGGAGGGATAAAAGCTCCAAGCTAAGAGATAATAAATAGTTTAATACAACTGGAATAAAATGGAGAAGGAGAACAGGTAGGGTCTGAGGTCTGAAAGGACATGTGTACTTATCTGAGGAGTCTGAACTTTACTAAAAGCTATGAAGACCTCACTGAGTTAATTAAGAAGGGCAGTGTCATGATCATACATTTGGTGAAGAATGGCCCCTGACTTCAATTTGAAATATGAACTCAAGGGGAATCAGGCTAGATAGAGGTAGGGAGACTGTTTTGAAGGCTGCAGCAGTTATTGAAGGAAGAAATAGTGTTGGCGTGAACTAAAGCAGTGGCTATGGAAATACAGGAAAAGGGGGCAAAGTATTTAATTATTGAGGAGGTAGACTCTAGGGAGCTTCCTGATTAAAGGGGCAGTCGATGGACAAGAAGCAGAAGGAATCTTGAAGTATGCTAAGGTGTCTGGTAATAAAATTTGGAAAAGTTATAAACATTCAATTTTAATTTTGATTAGTTGAAATCAGGTAGGCAATATGAAATTTAATAAACAGTAAAAATGAAAATGCAAGCATTACTGTAACCTTTAACCAATATTTATTAAGTACGTATTATCTGCCAGATGACATGCTAATTACCAAAAAGAGAAAGAAAAGTATGTAAAATGTGGTCCTTGTCCTTAAAAAGCCCAAGTGTGGGGGATGGGACAAGTCAGGTAAACATCAGCCGATGGTGTGTGAGGGTTCCAGGGAAGTATGGAAGGCTTCAGGAGCAGAGAAGCTGGAGTAGGTGATAAAGGACTTATATTCTTCGATGAACAGAATGACTATTTCATAAAAGCTAGCACATTTTTTGAATGCCTACTAGGTGCCAGACTCTGTGAATGTCCATAAATGTCCATCGTCTCCATAAAGAGTAAGATACTGAGTTATATTTAAATTGTCCCTATCTCTTTTCCCACCAAAGAAACTTAACTGCCTCAGTAGTATTCTAATTAATTACATGTCTTATTTGGAGTACTTACTTTTCTGTTTGACTAAGCAGTAGTACTTTTGCAGTTCTCAGTTTTTCCCCCTTGGCTATAATTATTCAAAACACACAATTATGTTAATGAACAAAAAGACATAAAAGATAACCTTTTACAAAGGTACAGAGTTGTACTGCTAATCACAACACACAATTTATGTTGCTCCCATTAATGATGAACTTAGCGCTTACTTAACAAGACTTTAAGAAAACATTAACAGATTGCAAACCCTGTTCCCACTTTTGTGCTCTAGTTTACAGCCCAGCTGAATATTAACCACCAACTAGTGATTTTACATAGGCCGAAACCTGAGGTCACTTGCAGTAACATGTTTAATCAATATACCGTGCATGCATCACTTATTGATCCTACCTATCTAGGAGGCAAAACTCAATGCGTGTCTCAAGGACACAGTCTGGCTGCCTCTTTGTAGTTACATTGTGTGTTGCATGGCTTCTGGGGAAACACACGTTATTATGGATGTTATATATTTGCATAGAGGTAGGTCTAGACTAAAAGACATTTCATATGGCAGATTGAGACTAAAAGACATTTTATATCGCAGATTGTCTTAGATCCTTTGACAATAAATGTCTCTAACAGCATCTTTGATCAGTCCAAAGATTTTCTGTTTTATACTTTACATATGACTTTAGTCAACTCAAAGAAACAGGTTTACATGAGCTGCAAAGTCTATCTAGTGCCAGGACTGTGCTCACTTACCAACCATACAAGTTGTTATCATGGCATCAGTCATTTTCCCAACTAAACTGCATGTTCCCTCCAGGCAGAAATTATGTCCTACATTTATTTTCCAAACTCCAATTGTTGTACATGAGATATGGACAAAACAAATCTGCATTTGGCTCTAACACTTGCCATCTGTGTATCTTAGGGAAAATCCCTTCATTTATCTGAGCCTCAGTTTGTTCATATGTAAAAGAGGGAATATCTTTGGAGGGCTGAATGAGAGAATACATTTAAACAATGCTCTGTATACCTAAATAAATTACCCAACAAATATGCAGTATATTAATAATATGTGTATCACCAAACGCTATACTCATATGATCTCATATAACCTTTCTGCTATTGCTTATTATGACTAATCAGTGATGATCATCCCTCATGTCTTATATGGCAAACTTCTTAGAGCAAGAGTTTCTGAAAGGGGAAAAAAATTGTTTTCCATGATTGGTACCATGCTGTAATAGGTGGTCATGTGATCACATATGAGCTCATATGTTTTTGATAAAGACAACATTATCAATTATTTCCAGAGATTATAATGCTGAGGAAATCTATGATGTTTACCAATACAATTTCTGTTAGGATTCAAAGTACACTCCATTTATGGTGTCTTTATTACAATTAGAACAAAAAAGTGCAAAAAATATGTTCACTGCCACGAATGAGCGAAAGGAGAGACAATGATTTTTAAAACTATAAAATTAATATATTAAAAGTGATAGTTATCTACAAAATAAAATCCTGTTGACAAAATCGTATCACTGGAGTGAAAAAGAATTACAGTCTCTCTGTAGTATTCATTTGGTTTCAACACATTTCATTGGTATACTTCACTTGTTTCTTGGGTTTTGTTTTTAACTTGGAGAATCAAAGTTTATTCGAAATAAGCGATGTTGTTTTAAAAAGACCTAAGATCAAATCAGAGATACTAAATCCAAGACCACTCAACAACTTAGACTGTGTGAAGCATCTTATTAATAGGTCTCACTCATTTGACCTGGGAAGTCAATGAAATAGGCAGCAGAAATTAAAAAGATGTCATCCAGACCTTGTAATATAAGGCAGCCAGTGGGTTTTATCCCATCAAATACCACCCATTTCCTTTAGGGTTCGAAGCTTTCACAACTACGTGACTTCCTTTTAATCAACCGTAAGCAAGAGACTAGCTATCTTATCTAAGCGCTCAATCACTGGGGCTGTTCTCTTTCCTCCAAGTAAGCATATGCTGCGGGAAATAGGTGAAAGAAAATAATTCCATATTAGCATACCCTAAGGAGCATTTTTGGAAAGCTCACAGAAATTTCCTTTGCTCTCCATAGAATGACAACTGCAAGACTTATCTACTAGATGATTTTCTCAGGAATTGGTGTGTTAGATATTTCCTTGACTAGCCAGCATTTTGTGTGTTTGTTTTTTAGTTATATTTTTGTTATGCACGTAATTTTGAATTGTCATCATTATTTGTTACTAACTCCTAAACAATGGCATTATAATAAAGTTATGATGGCCTCAGTGAGCCTGTTACCTGGTTTAATACCCAGCACTGTAGAGATCGATCTTCTGCATGTTGGAGGATCTGAGTGAGTTACAGTGATATGTGATCCCAAGAGACTGTAAGCTAAGAAAAAACCTTCCATTTTTTGGCCATGTCATAGAACCGAGCACTTATTTTTTTCCTCAGAAAAGGGAGCATTTCTAGCATAGCCAGATTCACTGGGTGACATGCCCAGACTCTTGGAATGCTTGTTTTCATTTATAGACCAAGCTTATTTCTTTGAAGATTTAAGATACAGAAGTGGTTCTAGAGAGCACCTAAAAATCCTCTTTTTCCTTTGACTTCCATCTGCAACACCCAGGTACCTGGTGCTGAAACTACTCAGTGCTAACTGAAACCTTACATAATCTTTTTTATTGTTCCTGAAAAATCAGCTTTAAAGGGATGTACAGAGCCTATTATTGACCATTTTTCTTGGAAATAAAGCATTGTATTCTGATATAAAATGACTGGTGATACTACAACCAAATGTCCTTTTTATTTTCAATTAAGGATTGATTCCTTTCTGGGACTAAAACTGTTTTCAGGGAAATGAATAACCATTTATGCACCATTTACATATCCTAAAAACTTGTACTGAATGCTTTCAATCTTCTGTACTAAATTATAGATTATCCAGCACAACTCAGGGCTGGCATATTTATTGACCCATTTATGACTGGAATTAGATGAGATTGACAATTAAGTGGGAGATGGCTCTACTCAATCTTTAGAGATACTAAATGCACATACATATCAAATAGATTTACCTGAGAAAAAAGTTAAGAAAAGAACTTCTCATATGATGAAAAGTAATAAATTAATCTAGAAGTGCACGTTAGTACCTATAATCACATCACCATCTTTTGCCTTCAAACAGGATCTACATGAGTTGAGAAAAATACAATGTATTGTAATACTCTCTTGCGCAGTACCTAATTCCAATTACCACCTCATCCTTCTACATAAATGAGGTTTTGTTTTCTAACCCTTTCCGCAAACATAATAATGTTTCCACATACTCCTGATTCTGGAAACAGAATATAACTCTCTTTTAGACTCAAACAGGGGAGTGTATCTGTACATATGTGTGTTTCTGGGTATAAGCACCCATACTGTTCTCTTTTCCTTTAGAGATCATAAAGAAGTCTACAAAGAGTTTTGGTGATCTGCTACTTCATTTTGTAGAAGAAGACATGAAAGTTCAAATAGAATAAGTGACTGTTGGTTTTAAAATTTATTCTCAAGGGATTTCCCAGAATTTTCTGGTGCTATTCATTGAACTATCTGAAATTTTAGAATATCATAATAATTGGTTGTATGATTATTAGAAAGTGGTAACTGGCTATTCATGACCATTTTATTACAAATGAATTGAGGAAAATTAGGAAGAAATAACAATTCGCAGATTCTGGTTTGTTCTGGAAAACACACATTACAATTAAAGGAAGCATTTATTTGGCTCATTGGAATTGGTTCCTCAATATCTTTTTCAAAATGCCAGTCCTGGCTGCAATTATGGGTAACACAGTTTTCTGAGAAAACAAACTCTCAGACAGCTTTTGACTATTATTCACATTTTCTTTAACTCATATTAAGTAGCTACTAGTGTTTATTCTGAAAGGAAAAAAAGATGGAATTCAAAACCCAGGATCCAATAGTTAGCAAGTCACTGTTTAGGGTGTTACTATCTTCAACTGAGTCCAAATTCCACATTCACCTTTCTCTGCTCAATTTCTCTTCTTTTTGTTTTGGGGTACTTCCTCTCAAAAAGAGATTGGGAGTGTTTGTGTAACCCATGCACCATCTAGTGGGAACAGATGGAAAATCCATCTAGAAAAATAACCCATGATAGCCCTCCTGAGGCCATTGCCAAAGTACAGTTCTTTGCCTTAGAGACTATGCTTAATAAGATGCATCATTTCTTTTAAAGAATTTAACTATTAGAAATTTTTTTTGATAACCTTTGAACTACTTGTTCGTACTTATCAAAGAGATTTTCTATGGCAAGAAGAATTGTCCCTTTATTTTATATGTTGGAATTCACTGGGGATAATTCCTATTGTGTGTTTTTTTTTTTTTTTTTTTTTTTTTTTTTTTTTT